>NC_069674.1:13254316-13557346 GCF_023699985.2 Odocoileus virginianus
CCCTTAGCAGAAACCTGATGTCTTTGACAAAGAGTCTGAACACTATATTTGTCTTCTTTAAGCTCATGATACTGGGAACTTAATTAACAAATTGAAGAGCAATGTCAGATTTATCATTTTGATCTGAGTCTGCCATAACTCATTTTTAAATCCTCTTACAGCAACACATTATTTTCACATTGGTTCTACCTTGGAAAATCAGTCAAATTTATGGATATTCTTTATTATTTTGTTTGTGGGTGTTATCAGTGTACATGACTACCTGAAAACTTTTCTGAATTGAAAAAAATTTCTCCCTTAAAAAACATGAACTCTTCTTGATTAAAATAATCATAGATATTCTTGCTAAAAACTGGGGTCTAAATTGGTTAACTGTGTACCTACTATATTCCTGCCTGATACTGTACTAGATGCAAGGTTTACTGAACTGAGTAAGACACGGTTATTGCTTTTAAGAAATTCACATGCTAATGAAAGGCGAAAGAGAGTGCCCAAAACACCTGAGTGATACATATTATGTACAGCTATACAGAAGTGTTGTGAGATTGTAGGGAAGGAAATGCCTATCAATGCTTCCAGAAGACTGAGATGGTTTCATGGGGAAAAGGGCTGAATCTTAAAAGCTTTGCAGACACTAATCAAGCACAGAAAGAAAACCAAGTCACTCCTGGCAGAGAAATAAATGCAAAGGCACAGAGAATTAAAAGAAAGAGGCAATTATTTTGGAGAGAGCTATTGTATAATCCAGGAGGTAGAGCAGGGAAGAGTTAAACCTGAAGAGTTGAGTGAGTTCATTTATTTCAAACTCATTAGGCACCTACCACATGCCAGTACAAAGGTGAAGATGGAAAGATACAGTAGCATCATCCCTGCATTACAAGATGTCTAAGAACTCATAGTCCGGGTTGATATCAGATTGTGAAGAAGCTTTCAGACAATGCACACTGACCTGAATCTTTACTCTCTCAATACACATTGAGAACTTACTATCTACTAGGCTTTGTGTTACATCTCAGAAGTACAAAGACTAAAGGACAAATTCTTGTCCTTGAGAAACTTATAATTCTATAGTGAAAAAGACCGTAAAAATAGCCCATCATTAATGGTACATGAACATATTTGCAGGGAAGAAACAGAGGCACAGGCTTAGAGAATGGATGTGTGGACATGGCGATGAGGGGATGAATTGGGAGAAAGGGAAGGACATATATACGCTACCTTGTGTAAAATAGATAGCTAGTGGGAAGCTGATGGATAGCGCAGGGAGCTCATCTCCGTGCTCTGTGGTGACCTAGAGGGGTGTGATGAATGGGAAAGAGGTTCGGGATATATGGATACACACCACTGATTCACTTCGTTGCACAGCAGAGACTAGCATGACACTGTAAAGTAACTATAACTCAATTTTTTAAAAAAATACATAAAGAAAAAATGAAAAACAGACCATCACTTGTCCTGAGATGTAATTAAATCATGAAAGAAAAAGAGATCAGTTCCCTCATGGCTCAGCTGGTAAAGAATCTGCCTGCAGTGTGGGAGACCTGGGTTGGATCCCTGGGTTGGGAAGATCCCCTGGAGAAGGGAAAGGCTACCCAACTCCAGTATTCTGGCCGAGAGAAGTCCATGGACTGTATAGTCCATGGGATCGCAAAGAGTCGGACACGACTGAGCGACTTTCACTTTCACACTCTTGTAGGTGTTTCATATATCCCAAATTCACTGTCCAAAACTGAATTCATCATTGTATTTTACCTAAACCCAAATCTTTCCAGTGTTCCCCTTCTGGTTCCCCTTCATGGATGATAGCACCATCCATGTAGAGACACAAGCTAGAAACTTGGTGATTGTCTTGATATTTCTCCCTCCCTCATTGCCTATTTGTAATCAATCACCAGATCCCACGACGCTACTTCTTATTCTCTTGATATTGTCCACTTCTCCCTCTCCTCTCTGTCCCTGGTCTAAGCTCAATACCCCATCTGGATTACCTAACTGATAGTGTCCTAACTTGTCTCCTTTTTCACCCTTGTCCTCCCGACCATTTTTCTTACAGTAGAAACAGTAATCATTTCAAAGTGCAGTTTAGACCAGGTCTCACTGTCCCATCAATGGTCCCAAATTACTCTCAAGATAATGATCTAGTATATAGTGTGTGTGCTCACTCAGTCATGTCCAGCTCTTTGTAACCCCATGGACTGTAGCTCACCAGGCTCCCCTATCCCTGGAATTTTCCAGGCAAGAATACTGGAGTGAGTTGCCATTTCCTACTCTAGGGGATCTTCCCAACCCAGGGATTGGATCTGTGTCTCCTGCATCTCCTGTATTGGCAGGCAGATTTTAGTGCCACCTGGGAAGCCCATTTAGGATAAAATATGTACACCAGCTAATTTTCAATGTGTTTTCAGTTGCTGAAAGTCACTAATTTAATGTGGGCAAAAATTCACTTGTCAAAAAAATCAGAAAAAAAGCCTCCATTGTCAACAGTGCCTCAAAAGCCCATATGAAATATCAAGATACATTTGCCTTGCTTGATAACCACCCCAAATGGATGGAGAACAAAACTGTGAAAGTGTGTGCCAAGGACTCGACAGTTTTCAATGGCTAACTTAGAAGAGCGAACTGATCGCATAGTTCTGTGATCCTGACAAGCGAAAAATAATGAAACTAAGAAGTGCAAAGTAGGAACTTGATACATACACTGTCAACACATACCTTAAACTGCAGCATGTTATCCTTGTGGTAGGTCACAGTCAGGCGGAGGGGGTTCACAGGTACTGAGGGGAAGGAGGAGGCATACAGAGTCGTCTTTAAGGAAATGACAGCTGAGGCCCCATGTGAGTCATACTGAACGTCACTGACGGAGTAGAGATCATTGACGAAATAGCAAAAAGGGACTCCGGGAGAACTGGACTCCTGAAAAGTAAAGGCAAATTCAGTTCAGTGTGAGCTCTAGGATGATCAAATATAAAAGGGCTAGGAAACGCAATTTTTAGGGAGATAAAGATAAACTCAGTCATTTCCTTATACACTCTTTGGTAGTGACATAAGTTTTCACTCCAAGTCTCCATGTAAAATTTTGTTAAAAAAAGACCCATTCCTGTCCCATCTATTCTTCAAACATCCAGATAAAAACTCAGGTTACTTTGGAAGTCAGCCCTTTCTATAGATTTTAAGTAGTGACTTAGGCACTGGTTCCATGCTCATGAAATTGTAGATGGAGTGTAAAGGATTTTACAAAATTACTATGAGGTACTATGTTACATGGGTCAGAATGGCCATCAGTAAAAAGTCTCAAATGCTGAAGAGAGTGTGGAGAAAAGGGGGCCCTCCTACACTGCTGGTGGGGATACAAGTTAGTCCTGCCACTGTGGAAAATAGTATGAAGGTTTCTCAAAAAACTAAACATAGAGCTGCCATAGGATCCAGCAATCCCACTCCTGGTCATACATCCAGATAAAACTAAAATTCAAAATATACATGTACCCCAAAGTTTATAGCTGCACTATTGGCAATAGCCAAGATATGGTAACAATTTAAAGGTCCACAGAAAGATAAATGGAAGAAGAAGATGTGATATATAGACACAGTGGAATACTACTCAGCCCTAAAAAAGAATGAAATAATGCCATTTGCAGCAACATGAGATTATCAGGATTTGCAGGAACTACAGATTATCATACAAAGACAAATACCACAAAGACAGATATCACTTATACATGGAACCTAAAACATGACACAAATGAACCTATCTACAAAATAGAAACAGACTCACCGATGTAGAGATCAGACTCACGGTTGCCAAGGAGAGGTGGGGGAGGGGTGGGAATTTGGGGTTAGCAGATGCAAACTATTATATAGGAAATGGATAAATGACCAGGTCCTACTTATAGCAAAGGGAACTATATTCAATACCTTGTGATAAACCATAATGGAAAAGGATATTTAAAAGATTGCTATATATTAATATATGTATAACATAATCATTTTACTGTATAGTAGAAATTAATACAATATGGTAAATCCACTATGATTCAATTTAAAGCAAAGTATAGAGGATTTTCATGTATATTAACACCGTCAGCATGGTTACCTCCCAGGCACAACCACGGGAAGCGCAGTTTTCTGCAGAAACACCAGACTCGTCAGGATAACAGTCTATTTTTTCTTCATCCCTTATCTTCACATCCCACTCCACCGTGTATGTTCCTCCCAGAACAAGATCAATTTCTGTGATAAGGGCCACCTGTGGGAGTGGGGAAATATCAAGCAAATGTATCCTCAGGACAAAGACCTGGCAAGGTGTGAGATTTTTTCAGGAAAGAAAATAAAAATCAGAGCAGTCTGTCAACAATCCAAGTAACATATCCAAGTCAACAATCCAAGCTTCATGAAGAGAGAGACAGGGAGGGCAGGGAGTTGGCCAATAACCACAGGGAAAATGGTGCAATTCTATCAGAATCTTGTATGTAACATTTTGAAAAGAATCAGGTCAACTGCAACCTCCTGTTATCGCCCTTTCCTCTCCTCTTTGACTCCTCTTCCTCTCCCTTCTTTTGTCAGGAAGACTCTCTTCTGCAGTCCCCTTGGAGCACAGCACACACAAGCACATGGTGTCATCCTCATATTAGTTGAGCCCATATTCTTGCCCTCCGTCCCCCAAACCAGTATTCCCCACAGGTCTGGAGTGGGGGCAAGAACAGAGAAATAAGAATCATATGGCCTGGGTTCTCCCCTCCATCCCACTGAGGAAACTTGGACAGATTCTTTCAAATTCCTTGGGTCTCAGTTTACCAGTTGCAAAACTGATAAGTAGACAAAATCATATCTCCTTTCATTTTTAATATCCTAGTCTCTTCACTGGTCCAAGCCCAGAGCCTCAAAACTTGAAACTTTCTTTGAGTTCCACTCACTAATTCAAATATTTAATTTTTTCTATGTTTTTTTTTTTTTCTGGTTGTCTCCTTGTAAAATAGTAACTTCCACAGTGAAAGTTCTCAGTTGTCAAGGGTCATATAATCTCATGCTAAGGATTATCTTCCTTCCAGTCTCTCCCCAGTCTATGTTCATCTCGCATTTCCCTGTACCTCAAAAACAACACTCTCACAATGGTGCATATTGATTCAAGGATCAATAGGAGACCCTTTGAGAATTAGATCACATCCTTCTTAGTTTGGCACCTAAGACCCTCCAAAAGCTGACCACAGGTTAATCTGTCCAAACGAGGCCCTCTTCCAGACGTGGGTCCTGCCTATTCCAGTTATACAGACTCACAGGCTAACAAAAGGCTTTTCTCAGTCCCAGGACTGGCTTATTCTAATACCCCAACCTTGACTGCTTTACCTATGCCAATGCCCTTCCTAGGATAATGGTGCCCATTTGTGAAACAGACTTCTAGCCACCTGCCCAGTGGAAAATTCCCTTCCTACTGCTTCAGTTTGGAACACCGAACTTCCCAGATAAGAACTATTTTTTTTTTTAATCCATGCAACACAGCTGCAGCCATTCATACCTGAGTGCAAGTCCACCGGAAGTGGCTGGCCAAGGGTTTCTCTCTTGATTTAAGGGCCTACCCTGCCCTTTCTTTTATTGTCACCTTTCCCTTTTCCTCCCAGCTCCTTCTCCTTTATTTTTATTTTTTTTTTTTCCTCTAACAAGGCTAGAGTGACTGGAATTAAGCCACCACTTCCAATCACAAGAGAAGAAAAGACCTCAACACTGACAACCTGAGGCACTGAACCAATGCCGGAAACTGAGCACTTCCTAAACTCTCAATACCATTAGGGAAAAAAATCCCGGTTTGTTTAAACTACCAGTTTGCTGAGTTTCCTGTTACTTGCAGCTGAGCAAATCTCTCCACAGATGTATCGTCTTTAAGGTCCAACTCTAGACCCAACGCCGCCAAAGCTTCTGCTCAATGAATCCATTAAGCTTTGAACATGAAACCAGGCAGAATATAAGCTAACATTTCCTAAAGGCAGGATTGGGTTGCCTGTCCACCACTTAAATTCAAATAGTAAAAAATTCTTTTGGTTGTATATGTATTAATCTAGTTATCAAATTGGTAATTAGTTTATTTTCATATGAGCATCTTACAAAGGACTTGCACTTTGCTGCACACATAACCAGTCATATAATACTTTATTTCTAACTTTATAATGTATGCATCCTCAGTGTATGTTGTTAGGACAAAATGTCCAATGATACCAATATATCATTTTAGTAGAAGACAAAATTTACTTATTTTTCTCCAAATTTGGAAGGTTCCTCACAAACCATGATGACCCTGCTGCTCCCTATCCCAGATTATCTGGAACACCTCTAGCAAACAGTGTTGGGGAAAAGGATCCCTCCCTCATAATGATAAAATTTCAGAGGAATTGATAATAACCTATTCAAGAACATCATCTCATTAAAAGTGATGAAAAATTCTTTTATTATTATCACCTAACCAAGTAAGTAGCATTAGCTAAGCTTATCAAATTCATTGACTCAAATTATTTCCTAAGAATGTGTTGGAGTGAGAATCTAGCTCTATAGAGTTAAAAAAAAAAAAAAAAGAAAAGCACCTGAAATTTTAAATTAATGGGAATCCCACCTCAACCCATCTAGCATCAATCAATCAGCAGTTTTCAGACCCAGTTTTCCTCTAATCCTGTTCCCCAGACTCTTGTCTTTGTTCTTCTTCTGTTCCAGGCAGAGAGGACAGAAGACTGAGGGGCAGATAAGGGAAAAAAGAGGAAAGGACCAGTTTACTCCCCCCCCCCCCCCAGGATCTCAGCAGCCTCCTTGTTCATCCCAGCTCTGGCTCCCTCTTTTATTTTTTCTATCCTAACCCTCTGACTTCCCCACTTCTGCCTTCAGTGCGCCCTGGTCCTTTAGAAACCAGTGCAACCTCGGCAAGGAGCATCTAAGCTATTTACCTGTAGGTTAGAATCGTAAGTGACATTCGGAGAAACTTGAATTGGAACACCATTCTGTTTCACTGCAACGTTGTTAGGCTTCTGGGTTCCAAGGATTTTAATTTCTTTAAATGCTAAATTATTAGGGTCTGTGTAGGTTGATTGCAAAATCTTAATCTCCAGGCGGTTCTGCAAAACAATTAAACACAAATATCTACCTTGAATACACAGATTCTCAAGTCACTCAAATAGTCTATCCTAGACCAGCTACCCAAATGGCCCTAAACGCTTCTTACTTGTCTCTACTAATATGTGCTCAAATACAAACTTATTTTCCCCCTGAGGCTGGGAGAAGGAGAGTGAAAGAAACACATACACACACGAAGGAATTTTTTGAAAATTCATTTAAAAAGACTGACTGCTTTGATTTATCCATATCATTGCCTCTTTTTACTAACATAGATAATCCAATTATTGGACATTAAGTCATAAACAGAAATGTGTCCCCCTATTGTCATTACAATACTACAATTACAATTACACATATACACAAACAGATAGGAGCTAATAGGAGCTAATCATCAGACCAAAGCTCACACTTAAGATTCATAAAAATATACTACTCACTTGGGTGACGGAGAACTCACATAAGAGATAAACATTGTTGGCCACAGTATCTGAAAGAGAGAGACGGGCAAGTCAGACTTGGGCTTGCCCAATACAGAAAAACGGATTTCATCCTAGTGCTCCTTGAAGCTGTTACAGGGAAGAAGAAAACCTGACTACGTGTTGAATCTGTTTCTTTCACTTTAGCCTCTGTTTCCCATTGCTTTTGTTCACTAAAAAGATGCTGTCTATACATGATGGCCTGCCTCGGGGAACCCTGCCCCTACCCCTGAATGTTAAACCTAAGTGCCTTTGTTCAGGAAGACATCCTTACCCTATCTGCCTGTGAACAGCTGCAGGAAGGAAGAAATTAACATACCCCCTCTCGGAGACTGGCTGTTCCAGGAGATAAGTGCAAGATTTATGACCTTTTGACTTCTTCACCTCCTCATCCTCTAATCTATAAAAGAACCTGACATCCAGACCTTGATATGTGGTTATTTTGAGACATTAGTCTGCAGTCTTCTCCCTGTGCCAATTTTCTGAATAAAGTCCTTATTCTTTGCCTCAACACCTCGTCTCCAATTTAATGGCCTGTCATGTGGCGAGCAGAGCAAGCTTGGGCTCAATAACAGAGCTTCACGTTGAGGATGACAGATTATAGATAGAGTTTCCAAGGCTGAGCCACTGTTTTCTCTTTTCCTTCCTACCTTAACCTTGGAAAGGTTCCCTCCCAAGTGCTTCCAAAGCATATGCCTCCAGTGAATCTGCTTCCTAAGCTTGAGCCACAAGAATTCTTAGTACACTAGAGACAGGCAAATGAGCTGAGAAGTAGGGCTAGATGCAGGTGCGCTAGAAAAGTGTCTCCTCACCACTTCACTAGCATGGGCATGTTTTACATGTCATCCATGCTTTTCATAAGCCTTTGGGGTGAAGGAAAATGCACTGAAGGGCAGAAACAGCCTTGGAAACATATTTCAGGGGCCAACTGACAATCAAATAAGAGCCTATATATACAATATAGCTGGCCAGTGGGAGAATTCTAAGAGGTGGAGGGGAGTTTTCCTTCCATCCAAGGAAAACATCTACCATTCTTTCATCTACTGCTATTCCTAAACTGCACAACCAAATCCAGAATTCTTCTCTCGAGTGATTAATACTATAGTGCCTGGTGAGATGTCTCCCACCACTGAATGAGCTGCAGGAGAAACTCAAAGATGCATGTCTGGAAACCCCAATGTGAAGCTCACCTTTCGTTTCCCCATCATCCCAGAAAAGTTCGCCTTTTGCTTCTTTGTTCTCATCCAGGGCAATGATTAGACCGAGAGGGTTCCGTCGACTGCAGGAAACAAGATTTATGTGAGAGGCAAAGACTTGGGGCTCAAAGAATTTTGCTAAATGAGCTGTGAAGGATTCCATCAGATTTCAAGTGGGAAAGGTTCCTAGCAGCAGATGGCTCTGCTCATCTTCAGGCACAAAGGCAAAATCTACAGGGGCGTCATTTTCCAGAATCACAAGTGTCACAGGAGACAGAAATACCCCGAACATTAGCGACAAACATCTATGTAGGAGGCAAGAATTTAATCACCGGAATTGCTACAGTAGCTACAATAAAAGCTGTTAATGCTGTTATTATTTTGAATACAGACTATTAGAAGAGAAATCCTAGATGATAACTGGTTCAGTCTAATCATTTTATAGCTGAAACATGCAGGGGAAGTATTCACTGAAGTCAGAAGGACATATTTTTTCCCTGCCTAAGAACCACGTTGACTCGGAAGCCAAGAAAATACAATAGAATCCATCTGTATGAGGGCAATTTTCCTAATTTGATTATTTATTTTCAGTTCATTTTGAGACAGAAAAAGGAAACATTCTAATTATTTGCTACATAACTTAGAACAGCAGTCCTCAACCATTTTGGCACCAGGGACGTTTCATGGAAGACAACGTTTCCATGGACCAGGAGTGAGACAGGTGGTTTTGGGATGATTCAAGCACAATAATTATATTTACTGTGTACTTTATTTTTATTGTTACTACATCAGCTCCACCTCAGATCATCAGGCATTAGATCATGGAGGTTGACTTAGAAAGTGAAATACAAGAAACCACTCAAAAGATGCTGAAATATATGGACATAGAGACAGAGAAAGGAAGAGAAACTGCATTTGAAATCTCTCCCTATTTCATCCTCCCCTAAACCACCTCCCAATTTCTGGCTCCTGTTGCACCCCTTACATCCCCTACTGTATTCTTTCACAGTTCAGCCTTCCACAGTGCCCTGTGCAAGCCAGATTCCATTATCAACAAAGTCACCTGCTTTCATTTAACACACACGTACTGAGTAGCTTTCAATGCTAGGAAGTCTAAGAGATACAAGACCAAACAGACCACAGCTCAACTAATGACCTTAAATATTATAAGAAAGATTAAACATATTTACCAAATAATCAAAGCAGAAAGTTGAGTGGCACAAAAGTTAAAATCCTTACAGGAGTCCATACTGATACTTCAAGCAGCATGGTGGCCTAGATATCCTGGAGGATGCCGTATACTCTGAAGGCATATGTGCATGCTGAGTTGTTCAGTCATGTCCAACTCTTTTTGACCCCATGGACTATAGCCTGCCAGGGTCCTCTGTCCATGGGATTTCCCTGGCTAGAATACTGGAGTGGGTTGCCATTTCCTACTCCAGGGGATCTTCCTGATCCAGAGATTGAACTCACATCTCCTGCAATCTCCAGCATTGGCAGGCAGATTCTTTACCACTGGGCCACCTGGGAAGCCAATAGCCTGAAGGACGCATCCACTAAAACTCTACTTGGCTCTAGATAAATTAAACACCTGATCCTTGAAGGGTGCTAATGTGAAACCCAAAGTGACAGCAATCGTGGTTTGCAACCAAAAGGAAGGCTAATCATCTCTGAAGGAATGAGATCTATAATTGGATCCTTGCAGTCACTGCATTTGAAAAACAAAAAAATTACTAAACACATAAGGTAACTAGCCAGCATGAAAGATAGATGGCAAAAGCAACTAACAAGAGATTTATTAGCAGAGTCTACTATGAATTTTAGAGAGTAGAAATCTCAGTTGCAAATTATAAAGTAACTATGAGTGAAATACTTAACAATGTTAAGAAGGGGAAAAAATTAGCTAAGCAGTAAGAAAGTATAAATAATAAGCAGAAAGCTGCAAGAAGCAGCACTCCCTCTGCTGGAGTTTAGGGGGAGGATTTCTCACAGAAGAAATCTGAGTTTAATTTGAAATATCATTAAGAATGTATCAGGCAAAGAATGTTGAGAAGGACAATAAATAGAGAAGCCCAAAGGCTGGGAAAGAGATGATTATGTTTGGAGAATAACAAGATTTTTGGCATTGCTAGTCTAAAAGTGTGTAGCGAGATGAGTCAGGAGACACGTTTATTAACTTGAAACCAGATTATGTGGCCTTCAACGCTCTGCTAATGACAGATTTTGGAATTTAACCTGGGAAGCAATAAGTTAAGATCCTCATTTTGGAAAGATAGTTTTGGTATCAGTATGCAGAACAGCATAAAGTTGAATAAAGAAAAAGAAAGCAGGTGGTACTGGGTGTAAAAATATTTTCCATCAGTATTACAAAGTCAAAATTTGAAAACTTATGGTAGGAAGGAAGGTTCAAAAGAAATGGATTCCTAACCTCCAAAACATTCCCTGTCTATTAAAAGCTAATAAGCTAATAATTTAGAGACATGAATATGAATATGCGCCTCCTTAGTATCAGATGGAATTTATAATTTGAGAATCAAAATCATCAAGGAGAAAGTAGTGACATGAAGGAGATTTGAACTGCACAGGAAGTAATTTTTGAATGCTGTTTTGCATCACAAGAAATGGCTCATGGGAAGAAATGAACAGGAAACTGAAATTATAGGGGAGTGGAAATGGACCCAAATTCCTAGAAATGGGGTGTCAGGAGCATAGCACAGTGGAATGATGGTCCAATTAAGGCAGGTGGGGTGATCAACAGACCTCCTTTCCTGGAATTGAGATGTTCCCCAAAACATGAGACTTTCAGGGCTAAAACTGAAATGGTCCTAGGAAAACTAGAAAGGTTCACCACCGCAGATGTCAGTATGTTTCGAGGAGAAAGTCAGAGGGGTTAAGAAAGGACAGGGATTCGGGTCTTTCAAAATCCATCTGGATGCAGCTCAAAATCACAGCTTCTCCAGAAGAGGCCAAGGGAAATCTAGGGACAGAATTTGATGGCCTCACACACACACACACACACACACACACACACACACACGAGCACACAAATGCCCTTTCTCCCCACAGTCCATGCAATGCATCAGCCTCTTCTACATGGACAACAGATGGGAACAGAAATGACCAGGTTTGTCAGCCTCCCCCTCTTATAAGGAAACCCTTGGCCGCACTGTACCTGGCCACCGTGGTCGTGGCTGGCTGCTGTGTGGGGAAGATGTAGCCTCCTCGCAGGTGAAGTCCAATTTTGTCTCCAGGAAGTTCCATCTCCACTTTTTGCTTCCTCCATCTCACTTGGCCCCCCTGAGGCACGCAGACAACTCAAACACGTTGGCATGCACAGGTCACCTCTTAACCCCATGCTGACTTACCTACATCTGTCTCCTCCCACCTAGCTGAATTGCTGTCTAGCCAGGCAATCAAACAAGAAAAGGGAAAGAATTTAAGAGCAAGAGTTTCTGGAATCAGTTGAGGGCTTGGGGGAATACAATGTCTTGCTGAGGCTATTTGACGTACATGGTGGGAACTGACCATGCTAAATAAGAATCTGACTCAAATCCAGGCTCAAATTGTCTACTGGCCCCATTGTTTGCCCATGAGACATTCTACTTCCACCTATATTTTATTGCTGAATAAAGTACATGAAAGTATCTTTTTCAGATTTCATCAGGACTGATGTCAAGTGACCTAGGCTCACTTTATTGACTCTGCTGTGAAATTACTACTGGAAGCACGGCAGGAACATTCCTCAGTATATGGATACTCTCCACCGAGAGGTGTCCTGTCTATGCAGCTTGAAGAGTGGAGAAAAGTCAAAGCTACTTACAGTCTCATAGTCATACCAGACAGCGTCAGGCATGTATGCGGTCACTTTCTCTGCACCCTGAAATTAAAACAAAATCTTGTCGTTCATGGCCCCTCCTCTGAAGGAGAAAAAAATGGATTTCTTAGCATTCCCTAGGGAACTTCTTAAACATGTACTGAGAATGCATACATGGCCTTTCTTTTCTCTGTTATCAACTCGCGATTTTCTTCTAATAGAGGTGATAACTTGGCAACTCAAAGGAAAATCCCAAGTGGAACCACATTAGGAAGAAGAATACTGAAACACATGCTGTGATAAGAAAACAGTTCCAGGTTTACACTGTATACTGCATTTAACCTTCCCAATAGTCCCCAATGATACGGGCTATTATCTCACCTCACAGCTGAGGAACTAGCATGTCATTTCCCCCGGATGTCACTGGTGCCAAGTGGCAGAAGTGACAACCAACATCCAGGTCAGCCTGACCTTAGAATGAGTGCTAGGGCACTGCTCCATCCTGTCTCTCCAGCATGGAGTAAGTTATGATCTGCCAGGTGAATCTGACAATGCACAGGACCATTCTTGATCCCAGAGTCACCCGTAGATGCTTCTACACTGATTGGAAACTTGGTCAAGGACAAAAGACTCCTAGAGACAAAAATGTGTACCCATCTTCCCCAAACTCCAGCACACTGCCTTTAAGCCTGCCCCAGCCTCGGATGTTGGAAATGGTTTGGGAATAAGAAGAAGATACATGGCTGCAAGAAGAGAGGAGTTTGGAGTTAGTAGGAACAAAAGCAGAGAAGGCCATGGTTACTCTGTGGGAACACTTGCCTCATCCAGGACTGGAGTGATGAGGAGCCCGGGCCCCCATAAAAACTGTTGGTATACATCCCAGGTGTTGCTGTCCTGGTAGAACCTAGACACAGAGAAATCTTCCCTGAGATTTGCGCCAGGCTCTCCCTCAAGCCTGTCTAAAGCCTGCTGGCTCCCTGCCTGAGGCAAATTCTCCCAGTCATTTTCTGACCCCTATTCAATCCTTAACCCTGCCCCAACTCCTGCAGGCAGACCCAATTTTTCAGCCTCTGTACCCTTCTATGCTTCCCCCAATTTGGAAAGAAATTACTATTTCAGTACTTGTGCTGGGCACATTCCAGGATATCATTCTATTTGCCATATCTCCCTTCAAAAATAAAATAAGCTAGATATTTGAAAACTTCAGCTGACTATCCAAAAAGCATTGGATCTGATCACGCTCCCTCCAAAAAAAAAAAATCAATTAAAAACTTTACTCTTTTCTCTTTTAGGATACCTGCGTTTTAATAGAGAACTCCAGGAGATAGCAAAACCTTACCCACAAGAATAAATATATATCATAATATATATTTTAATAATATAATGCCTGAGGGCCTAAAATGTCAGAAACATAAGGGAATTAACTGTGTTTTGATTTTGACAAGAAAAAAGTCTCTTTATTTGTAGAGTGTAAAATTATTCTGTTAATTTTAATAATTGAGACCTAGATTCTATTTTTCTTTTTATGTGATGTGACCAATATAGACCTCAAAGATGTCCCCATTGATTACCAGCAAGGATATCCTCCAATATCCAGGTATTTGGCTTTCAGAACATCTGTGCCCAAAACTGTTAGAATGAATCACTTACAAGTCAATCAATAAAACTGGTTGAATTCTATGTGCAAACTGAAGCTTTGATGTAATTAATAGCAAACACTAGCTCAACCTAATATCTCTATTTTTGTGGGTGGCTTCAGTCGTGTCCGACTCTTTGCCACCCTATGGACTGTAGCCCGCCAGGCTCCTCTGCCCATGCAATTCTCCAGGCAAAAACACTGGAGTGGGTTGCCATGCCCTCCTCCGGGGGATCTTCCTGAACCAGGGAATGAACCCGAATCTCCCACATCTCCTGCGCTGCAGGCAGATTCTTTACCCACTGAGCTACCTGCGAAGGCCAGTTGAGGCAGGGTCCCCACCTAAACCCCAGCCTCTGTCTCAAGCTGACTAGCTCCACATAAGCTTCCCAGCATCATCTCAATCCTGAGTTTCTAAACACGGCTTCCTTCTCTTGATTCTGCTGGGGCTGCTCACAGGAATGCCAACCCCACCACAGAGCTACGCATTCTGCAGCCACTAGAGGGCCCCACAGCATCATCTCGGAAGCAAGGACACACCCTCTCCTGGTACAAACCTCTATCCCGCATGTGTTTCCTCACAGCTGCTTCCAGCCCAAAAACAGGATTGCCTGAAGACCCCAGAGATACCTGCTGGCTAATCTGCTGAGGCATCAGTTCATACTAAGTGACCAGTTTTAAGAAGAGTCTCTTAAAAGTGCTCTTTGTTAGAGTCAAATTAGATACTCATCGGGTGAAGATAAAAATTCTGATTTCTGTAGTATTAAATTCTGATATTCTGTAGTAGTAAGAATAGTAGTATTCTTATCGGTGTGTAAATGACAGGCTCATTCCTTGAGCCCAAAGAGGGTGCATTACAAAAGCGACCATCAGCTCCAAGATATCAAAGCCTTTAAATCAATGGTCCCCAACCTTTTTGGCACCAGGGACCAGTTTTATGGAAGACAGTTTTTCCATGGACTTAGGAGGAAGGGGTGCTGGTTTCAGGATGATTCAAACACGTTACATTTATTGTGCACTTTATTTTCATCATTATTACATCAGCTCCACTTCAGATCATCAGGTGTTAGATACCAGAGGTAGGGGACACTTGCTTCCCTTGTGGCTCAGCTGGTAAAGAATCTGCCTGCGATGTGGGAGACCTGGGTTCCATCCCCGGGCTGGGAAGATCCCCTGGAGAAGGGAAAAGCTACCCACTCCAGTATTCTGGCATGGAGAATTCCATGGACTGTATGGTCCATGGGGTCACAAAGACTGGGACACGACTAAGAGACTTTCACTTATGAAGAAGCTAAGGATGAAAGAACTTAAATGGTTTGTCTAAGGTATGGAGTTAGTTGTGAAAACAAAGACCCCAACTCCTATGACTTTTAGAACACTTCTCACTCCCAAAGGGATAAGGCTATAACACTTAAATATACCTAAAATAGCATTGATATATAGGTAGTAATAGACTTGCAAATGCCAAATGATTAGTCAAGTTGAAAAAATATATCTGATTAACTGGATTGTTTTAATTTCCCCACTTCCATTTGATGATACAGTCAGTTTCACCCAGTTGTATACATAAAATTCCTGTGGATTAGATGAACTTACTCATGCAGAAGGGGCCTGGCCACGGTGTCCCCACGGCTGTGAGCACGGTAGAAGAGGGTGTAAAGATAGGGCAGTAGGGTGTAGCGGATGGTCAGGTAGTGCCTGGAGGAATTCAACAGCAGCGAGTCAGTGCCGAAGGAGGCTGGATCCTGGGCCTGGGAAGAAACAAAAGGTGGTAGTTGTCATCTGGTTTTGATCTTGGAGAAGCGGCAGTAAGCAGTGAGTTCCCTGCTCAGGAATTCAAACTGGGTGACCTGAATGAAAACCAGGAATCCTAGCCACTAGAACAGCAAGGGTTAGAGGCGAGAAGCAAATTTTCCCAAGCTCTTGCCTCTGTTTGAAAGCAAGAATGTTTCAAGGAGGCAAACTGTAAAAGCAGGTGCAAAGCTTATTATTAGAGACAGCACAAGTGTGAGCACACACAGAGAAACAGTCTGTTTAGTTAAGACAGAAGCAGGGCAGAGAGGCATACCTGGATACAAAGGGTGTGGGATCCCCTACCACCCCGCCACTCCCCGGACTGAGGAGGGGCTGAGTGAAGAGGTGGTTAAGTCATTTATATGGGGCAGTTCTTCTGGGTCTTTGCTTACCTTTGGCCAACTATCTAGTTTCTTTTTCCACCTCTGACCTGCCCTAGGACCCTCCCCAACATGCATATGCAACTTTTTCCCAAGATGGGGAAAAAGTCCAGTCCTATAGAGGGCCTTAGCATCACCTATTCTGGGGTGGTACCCCTTCCTTTTTGATCCCCAAGGAGCCTTCCTGCACATGTGCAGTGTTTCCCTTGCCCCAAGGAGGGGAAAGGACCTTGATCTTTTACTCATGCAGGGTTTGACTCCTCGCTGTTCCTGCCATGACAGTTACCTTAAAGTGCCCCAAGTCTGACTATTTACCCTGTTCTTGTTGGTTGTTTTTTGTTTTTTGTTTTTTTTTCCTATCTCAAAGTGCAAATGGGAGGCTGCAAATACCTTGCCTGTAAATACCGAGCCTAGGTTGTAAATACCTAGCCTGGAGTCCACTTGTCTCCTTCCTCAGAAAATGTAAACAGGAGGCTAGTTATAAATGCCCAGCCTGGAGCCCATCTACCTCCTATCTCAGAAGGATCTGCAGAAATCAGATTCCATTCATCACAACTAAGAACTTTATTCCTGCCAGACCTGGAGCTACCTTGCAACTTTGCTTCTGAGCAATAGGGTTGAGAAAAGGGAATTCATCTCACCCAGTAAGTGGCCACTCTTCACCCTGCAGTGCCTCCCCCTCATTCATTCTAGGGGTGCTCTCTCGGCAGTGCATGCTTGCTTAGTTGCTCAGTCATGTCTGACTCTGCAACCCCATGGCTCCTCTGTCCATGGGATTTTTTCCAGGCAAGAATACTAAAGTGGGTTGCCATTTCCTGCTCCAGGGGATCTTCCCGGCCCAGGGATCTGACCAAGTCATGTCTCCTGCATTGGCAGGCGGATTCTTTTCTGCTGAGTCACTGGGGAAGCTCTGCAGTCTGGGTAGACTCCCATTTAAATAACTTTGAAGTATTTTCTTATTTTAATTCAAAATGAGTAACATAGATAACGTGTCTAGAGGTTTGATTGAAAACCTTCACAGACTCGCCATCTCTTTGACTGCTGCAGCAGAAATAGCTGAGGCCACAACAACAGAGCATTTTAATGGCACATCAGGAGTTCTGGTCAATTGCAAACAATGGTCCCAGTTAGCCTAAGTGAAGCACCAGGGAGGAAGCTGGCTCAACAGATTTCCAGGTAAGGATGCAGGTAGATCCAGTCCTACTGAAGGCCAAGTCTATTTTGATCATATCTCTTGAGAGACTGACTTGCCTTGTAGCCTTGGCCATTGTGATTCCTGGAAAATGGATAGAATGCTCCCAGCTGCATCCACCGTCTGCAGAGCTCTTCAGAAGTATCCAGTATAAAGCCACATATGTCAGCACCCACCTGGAAGGACACACAGACAGTGACATCATGTGGACCTCACTTCCATTGCTGCCCCCTGCTCCTGGGCTTTGCTTTCTACCGGAGACCTGCCAACCGAACTTGGCTGACCTCTTCCTGAGAAGGCGAACGCAGTGTGATGGAACTGGACCGTGTCCCGCATCCACTCCTTACTCAGGTGACTCCAAATGAGTTACTCAACCCTCTGTGCCTCAGTTTCCTCATTTTATTAAAGTGGGCACTCTAGGGTTTTAGTAAATGAGATGATGTAAGGTAAGTAAAACATGTGACGCACAATAGTTTTTGGTGAATAATAACTAGAAATACTGTTGATATTATCACTTTGACCACAGCACTGGCACAATTAATTTTCCAATGGCTAAATCTGATCAGGTCATTCAAGTATTCAAAAATTTCCAGGGTCTCCTGCTGCTCGCCCCCCTGGTAACTCATGGTAACTGGCTCCAACCCACCTTTCCAGCATCATTTCTCATTCAAGTCCTGTGTGCCCATCCTGACAGATACATCAAATGCTCCCTCTTGCTGGTCTTGTTCAAGTTTGATTCTCAGTCTTAAAATGATCTCCCCTAACCATCAGTCTGATAAACATACCCACTTTTAAGGTTAAACTCAAGTGCCATCTTCTATATGAAGTGACATTGACTCCTTCCCATGACTCCCCTTGTTCCTTGTTATCTTATTAGAGTTGAAAATTCCCTTTCTCAGGATTTCTTTTAACATTTAAATTATATGTTCCTGTTGGCACTTTTACCCTAGCTTGCCATAATTATGTGTGTGTGCTTGTGTATACACTTGGCGGGGAGGGAAGGAAAGTTTTTCCATTACTATATTTATGTTTCTCTCCAGGTACACCTAGCTCAATACTTTACTCAGAGTAAGAGCTCAATAAATAGATATGTCGAATTTAACTAAGAGATCCCAAAGCCATCTCTAGGATGCTGATAGTATTGTGCTTCCTCATTTGGGTGAAAAATACACAGATGTGTTCCATTTGTGAAATTCATCAGCTGTAACCTTATGGATATGTGCACTTTTTCACATGTAGGTTGTACTTTAATAAAAATTTTCCAACGATGCCACTTCAAGGTGGTATCAAGGTTCTATTTTTAGAAGGCAGTACAGGAAAGAATGTCATGGTATCAGTGTCATGCTAATGTAGATGAAGCCATGCTCACCAGACACTTAATCCTGGGCCATGGAGGGCAGGGGAGGGGAGATTTACCATTTGGAAACCGTCTAAAATGAGGCATTCTGGGGACTGGCATGTGGACTCACCATTGGGATACCAAAAAGGTTGAACTCAAGCATGCCAGGGATGGACCATCGAAGATCATTCCAGGTAGCTGCATTGTCTCCTAACCAGTGGGCTGCAAACTTGCCAGAACCCGCAAATGTAGAACGGGTTAAAATGAGGCTTCTCTTGTTGGGGAACACAGTCTTGACAGTTCTAGAAAGGGAGAGAGGGAGTCAATGTGTGACCTTAGTGAGTCTTAGCCCAGAGGTTAGTGTGATGATAATGAAGCTCTCAAGTTAATACCCTACTCTTTTCTTCTAGTTCTGTCCTATAGGGCTAGACTTGCTATTGAGAGCAGACTGCCCCATTGGGTATGCTTATATTTTGTTTTGTTTTGGGCATTTTATGTACTTCATTAATTGGAGAAGGAAATGGCAGCCCACTCCAGTGTTCTTGCCTGGAGAATCCCAGGGACGGGGGAGCCTGGTGGGCTGCTGTCTATGGGGTCGCACAGAGTCAGACACGACTGAAGCGACTTAACAGCAGCAGCAGCAGTACTTCATTAACTCCATAAAATCAAATTTCAGTAGAAGGATACTGAGCTGGTACCTAAAATCCCAAAGCATATGAAGTCTGTCAGTTACTTAACCCTCCGTACACCAGACTACCGAGCATGGCAGAGAAGAAAATACATGAAACCTTGGACTCATGCAGAAATGAGTCCAAATTTTGCTTTTACAATTTATTAGCTGTTTGACCTTGGTCAGGTTACTTCTCTTTCTTTCTCTCAACTTTCCATTCATGCATGTATTCATTCTTTCTTTCATTATATACATTCCATAAATATTTTTTAGCTTCCTTCTTCCCTATGGGTTTCCTTGATAGCTCAGTTGGTAAAGAATCTGCCTGTAATGCAGGAGACCCCAGTTCAATTCCTGGGTCGGGAAGATCTGCTGAAGAAGGGATAGGCTACCCACTCCAGTATTCTTGGGTTTCCCTTATGGTTCAACTGGTAAAGAATCCACCTGCAATGCAGGAGACCTGGGTTTGATCCCTGGGTTGGGAAGATCCCCTGGAGAAGGGAAAGGCTACCCACTCCAGTATTCTGGCCTGGAGAATTTCATGGACTGTATAGTCCATGGGGTTGCAAAGAGTCGGACATGACTGAATGACTTGCACTTTCACTTTCTTCCCTACATGCCCAGGATTTTCTTCATTCATTCAATAATAACAGCCTTACTCATCTTGCCAAGTTATATAAAGTAACACAGTAGCACCTGACTCTAACCGGACTCAGAATCTGATGGTGTATTGAGCCCCCAGCGAAGACGGCCTTACTCTGCTGTGGCGATCGCCATGGAGTAGCCGTACAGATTGTGGATGTCGTACTGCCGTCCCCAGTGCTGCACTGCGTCCATGCAGATGCTCTTGCTGAACAGGTACCCATCCAGGATTTCTGCGACGAAAGAGGGCTCGGTCAATGAGAGCCTGAGCTACACATACTCCATTTCTTGACTATCACCAGACATGGCGGCTCCCTGAGCAGGCAATTTTGTGTCCATCCCGGAAGTGGCCACACATCATCCTGCACAATCAGAGAGCTATATACACCCGCAGTACTTTCTCTGTTATACAAAACAATTGTGCTGACTTGACACCCACACACCTGGGTGCTCATGTGACCAGAAGCAAGCACTTAGAAGTAACTGGGTCCAGTTAGATTTGAATTTAAATCTGAAGTCTACAGACTTTAGCTGAGTGGTTCGAGAACAAAAATACTTATTAAAAATAAATTTCTCTCCCTTCTCTCCGTTGACCAGATACTGTAAAGGATGATCAACCAACCCATCTTTTATTCATCCAATCTTCTCTGCTCCCTTCACACCACTCTGGTTCAGATCCAAATTACTTTGGATCTTAACTATTGCAATCATTTCCTTAATGGTTTATTTACCTCTGATCTATCAACTTTCTAATTCATATTAGAAGCACACATAATACCAGATCAATATTTCCAAAACCATTTGACTCCCATATTTCCATTACTAAAATGTCAGTAATTTCTATCACCAAAAGAATTAAGCCGCCCATCAAAGTCCCCACTGTTTGATCTTGACTCATTTGTTCCAATTTCCTATTTTCTCATCAGATTGGAAGTCTTCAAAAGGTGCTATAATTCTAGCAGCTTATTCCTTTCTTAATCAAGATACTATTTCTCTGTGAGTCTCTAGCTTTCTTCAAAATACAATGAATGCTGTGATCCTAGGGCCACACCCTAGGAGATTCTATTGGTCAAAGTTCAATCAGATCTCCCTAGCATTCTATTCACTGACACGGACTTTGTCCTCCCAAGCCATGGGTTCTGGCTTCCTCTCATTCTGTCATCCAAATCTCTTCTTTACTCTCTTGACTTGACCAGATTTGACTTCATCTGAAGACCAAACCTAGTTATCTGGTCTCTCTCTGGTAAGCCCTGACCTGTCTGGGTCCATACTTGAGAGCAAAATGAACTAACCACTAGCCTCTGGTTTCTGTACCATATCTTCTCTAGACTCTCCCCTAGAAATAGCTCAGATGTAAGCAGAAGGACTAGGTTGCCCCTTTTGGAATTTATGCCTTATCTAGGAAAGCAGAGTGTTTTGATTTTCTTCTCTAGTTTTCTTTATATAGTACCCACATTTTCCTTCCTCTATGCAATTTATGTACTAAATGCCTCCGCAAGTTGTTCATATCTATCCTTATGAATATAAAATATGAGATATGTGTTGCCACTTTAATCAAACTAATCAATGCTTACTGGGTGTGAATGGGGGATAATTTAGATTGCTCGTGGAACACCCTGAAACTGAGCCATCCACAAAGTTGGCGACTTCATTCATATCCTACAAGACAAAGAGCAAAAACTATTAAGAAAGAGTAACATTTCCTCATATGTTGTACAGATGATGTCTTTTTTTTAAGGACTCAGAGAAATAATTCTATATGTTTCTTTTCTAAGAGGTCCTTAGGTTAAAGAGAGACACAGATGTTGCCGCCCTGTCTTCCCTACCCACTGAAGGCTTTGTGGAGGAGGTTGTTAAAATCCCTTCAAAATGACATGTCTTCAATCATTTAAACTGAAATATTTCTCAAAATATTGGGTTGGCCAAAGGTTCATTTGGGTTTTTCCATAACATCTACGGAAAAATCTGAATGAAATTTTTGGCCAACCCAATATTAGGTGAATCATATTTCAATTTATATGATCCCATATAAATCAACTTATATTGATACATTCTCAAAATATGCAAATATAGCTATGAATACACACATTATAAATGCATTTGCATATATAAACATATGCAGAGAGAGTGAGTGAGTAAGCAGGTACCCACAGCTGTGCAAGTGAGAGGTCTGTAAAGATGTACACGGAAATACTGACAGTAGCTGCCCTTGGTTAATACCGTTTTCGCTCTTCTCATCTGTTTAGCTCTTCTGTGTGCATTTTCTACCTTTCCCTTATAAATAGAAAGAATTTCAAGGCTAGCGCTCCCTAAACTGTGTTGAACACCTCCTGCTTTGCATTGGTTTTCATTTGCTATTAGTCAATGAGACATTTGTCCTTTCTGTGGCCACAGTTCTGTCCCCACCTGAGGACTCCGGCTCTGGTTGGTGTATCCAACTTGTCCGAGCGAAGGAGCCCTGAACTGGCCACTGAACCGGTCAGGTACTTTGTGACAATGACAATGTCTCCCCTGGTGGCTCAGATGGTAAAACATCTGCTTGCAATGCAGGAGACCCGGGTTCAGGCCCTGGGTCAGGAAGATCCCCCGGAGGAGGGCATGGTGATCCACTCCAATATGCTTGCCTGGAGAATCCCATAGACAGAAAATCCTGGTGGACTACAGTCTATAGCGTTGCACAGAGTCGGACACGACGGAGCCCCTGAGCACGCACAGACTTGGATAGAACTGATTTCTGAGTTTACGTCCAGCTCTAACAATCTGCTTTTGAGTCTGAGCTACATGTCTTGGTAAGACTGTTTGAATAGGACGAGAGGGAATACTTAGAATTACTGCCACTCTTGCTTTCCTCTCCTCCTCTTGACCCTGCGCTCCAGGATTCAGTGACATGGAGATACACAGTCTGAATGTTAGCCGCCTACTCAACAGAATGTTAAGAACTCTAGATAATAATTGAGAACCTACTGTATAGCTCAGGGCAGTTTACTCAGTGCTCTATGATGACCCAAATGGGGAGGAAATACAGAAATGAAGGGATGTATGTGTACGTAGAGCTGATTCACTTTGCTGTACAATAGCAACTAACATAGCACTGTGAAGCGACTACAATAAAAATTAATTTTAGGGAAAAAGAAAAAAAATGTTAAGAACTCACAATCCAGATTCCATCAAACTCTACTTGACTGTGGAAAAGCTCAAATTCATTTGTCCACCAAGCAATGCACTTAGGGTTGGTGTAATCAGGAAACACAGTTTTTCCAGGCCAGACCTGCAGGAGGAAAAGAAAATAATTAATCAGAGAAAGTTAAATGAATACAGAGTAAAATAGAGTAGAGTACTCTACAAAGAATTCATAATATGATTATGGCAACAGAGCTGCCCAGACATAGGTCGTTTTCAATTAAGGATGTGAAGCACTTCAAGTACTTAGAATAAATAGCAGTTGTCAACTAACACTTAAAGAAAAGAAGTTATTTTTTTAAAATGATTAAATCATTGTTAATGTTCAACTCCCAATCCCGGGAATGATAAATGAGGGAATGGTTGTGGTTTAGTCACTAAGTCTGGTCCGACCCTTGCGATCCCATCGACTGTAGCCCACCAGGCTCCTCTCTGCATGGGATTTACCAGACAAGAATACTGGAACGGATTGCCAGTTCCTTCTCCAGGGGGTCTTCCTGACCCAGGGATCAAATCTTGGCCTCCTACATTGCAGGTGGATTCTTTACTGACTGAGCACAGGGGAAGCAAATGAGGAAGAGTACTGTGTAATTTCAACTGATGCATCACAAGTTGTATGTTCCAACCATCAATCATTCTTTCTATTGTCTTCCTGTCCACTTCCTGTCAGACACTATGCACTCAGGTCGGCAGAGATATTAGAAGTGAAGCAGCAGATAATACTTTGATGGAAGACAAGGACAAATAGAAATTTGAGAAAGAACTAGTCAAACTTGTCAGATAACAGAAAAATTGAGTAAGAAAAGGAATTAAATATTTCCACTGGGTTTACCAATTTGAAAATAACTGGTGCCATTTGTCGTTGGAGGGATGGGGGAAAAAAGCATACTGCGGTCAGCTAAAAAGCAAATGGGGTGTGAGGAGGGAAATATTCAGTATCTATGTCTATTGTTCAAAGGGACTTTGCTATGAAGGGAATGTAAGAGCTCAGATGGCTGGTAGGTATTTGGAGATGAAAGCACCCCAGCAAATATGATAACTGAAAATGTAAAACAAAACAATTATATACACACACACTCACACACATATAACACAGCCACAGCCCCTCTACCAGCTCCTAGCTTCCCCATTAAGTTACCTCCCCAATGAGTGGAGTCACTCCATCTGAAGTATTCACCCATATCTTCATATCTGAACCCCTGTCATACGGGCCGTAGGGATTACTCAGGGAAGAGTTGTTGGAGATGGCAGGATCCTAAGAAGGAGAAAAATACAATGAGGAACCTAGCTTTAAGCCAGAGGCACTGAAAAGAAATTGGAAATTGAGGAAGAGGTGGGGAGAGGAGGCTTCAATGACAAAGAAGAGCGAGGACCTGATGTGTGGGTATAAGAGGACTGCCCATACCACAATGATGACCAGTTTCTGTCCGTTATTGTGTAATTCTTTAACAAACTCAGGGAAGCCCTTGAAAGCTACTGGATCATAAGTGAAGTCCTTTCTTGCGTCCATGTAATCAATATCAGCATGCTGAACATCCTGAAAGAATACACAAGGTCCACAATTTATGGGCCCATCCCTGGAATCAGATTAGCTGCATCACTCTACCTTGTTGCCTGGCCCTCTGGCATTAAAAGACAATCTAACAAACAAACCACGACAATCACAAAAAAAATCACTAAGGCTGTCGAAACACATCCATTACCTAAATGCTATGTCATCCACAATAAAGAAGGGAAGGGGCTGTGTCTCCCACCTCCTCTCCCTCATTTGACTGTCCCACATTTTGTCTTGTTGCTTCTCTTCTACTGAGCCTTCTTTGACATTTATTCTTTCCTACTCTTGCTCTTACAAAAACAGCGGAGCCCAGGATGAAATTGACTCTTGCTCTAGGACCTAAATGTCTGCCTCCAAGGGCATGGGGTAGTGGAGAGATGAGGATTATTCCAGAGAACTTTGGGCTTTTCCCTTTGCATCTCTTGCAAAACCTCACTACTCATTATATAATAGACACATTCAAGTGCAGTCATTTAAAACATAAAAATATGTTATTACATTCATGTACTATATCCTTTTGCTCACGTAAACTAGGAAAATAAATGTCTTGAGAAGTCAAATAAAAAATGCATTATGTGAAATGTAATCAATACAGTAAGCATAAGAAAATTTTACTATTAAAACATGTGGCAAGAAAAATAGAGAAAGAAGCAGACTGTCTCCCAACCCCGTATTTGTGGTCTCTCAGTATTGTTTCCTGCTATAAAGAACCAGTTGCTTTAAAGGAATGGTTGGCCTGACAAAAAGTCTGGCATTCTGAATATGTAAAAATATTTTTGCTATATATTAAAAAAAAAAAAAACTCAGGAGGAGAAAGTATAAACGGATGTTTTTATTCCCCAATTCTTTTCTTTTTGGAGCATTTTTTGAAATCTTACTTACGTAAGGCAGCTGTGCGGCGCGGTTTCTCTCCACGACTTCTTTCATGTTATCTAGAGTTCCATAGTCATAACGACTGAGATGAAATCCAAGTGCCCAGTATGAGGGTAGGGCTGGCCGTCCAACGAGCTGAAACAATGATGTAAAATGAATGTTAGGAAATACTCTGCTTTTAAAAAAATTTATTCTGAGCATTAGTTTGGGGGCACAAAATATACTCACTTCCCAACACTCTATTTCCTTAATGTTAGATGCTAGTCTATTTTTCCAGCCCCTTTATAAATCATGGACAGTAGGGTCAAATTGTAGTAGCACATTTGTAGCAGCTACTTATAATATTAACAGCATATGTTTATAAGTCACACATATTAAATTTCATTTTCTTTGTTCTACTTAGGATTTCCTTAATCATAATCACGATATCATAAGTTTACCTCTAGATATTCTTGAACAACTTGCTCTGGAGTATTCCCCAAGAACACGTAGAAGTCTAGAATGCCCCCGATGGTGCGGTAAGTGACAGCTGGGGTGGGCTGGAGGAAAACCTCTTGAAGATTAAAAATGAAGCAAATAAACATTAGAATTTGTTCTAGAGTAATAATTACAAAGTTTTAGACCAGAAGATCCCCAGTCATCTGAACACTAGTGAAGTGATCCTAATACCTCGTTTTTGTATAAAAAGGGACAAACTCTGATGGTCAAAGTCCACTCTCACAGCACAAGAGAGGTCAAAGCATTTGTTCTGTAACAGATTTTCATACTGGCGACTGGAGTATTTTCAGTGTTGCATCAGGATTTCATGAAAAAGCAACCAGTTATGTGAAGGGGTTCAGAGTAAGCCACCGTGGCATAAGAATGATTATAAGTTGAAGATGTTTGAGTTTCTGAAATCCCTCATCAACCTAAACACAAAGCCTCTTATAAGCACATATCTGCTCTCAGACTTCCATAGTGGTCCAGTAGTTAAAAGACTTTGGCTTCCATTGCACAGGGTGTAAGTTTGATCCCTGATCAGGACGCTATGATCCCGTGTGCCTCACAGCCAAAAAACCAAAACATAAAACAGAAACAGTTTGTGATAAATCCAATAAAGACTTTAAAAAGCATCCACATCAGCAAAATCTTTAAAATTAAAAACTTTCAAGAAAAGAACTTAGTTGTCATAAACCCCCTACCCTAGAGCAAAACTAATGTTCTCTGAGACAATAAATTGGCAGCACACCCAAACAGACATGGCCACAAGAATATCCGACTCCCACTATTCTCCTAAGGATGCTAATCTTTCCAAAAAGTCATTTGTTGTCCCATTAAATGCCCTCTCACTCTTTCAGGGAGCTATTTGTTTCATCCAAAGTAACTGTCTTCCTCTACCTTATTAGGATCGTAGTGTTAGTTGCTCAGTCATGTCTGACTCATTATGACCCCATGGACTGTAGGCTGCTAGGCTCCTGTGTCCATGGAATTCTTCAGGCAAGAATGCTAGAGTGGGTAGCCATTCCCTTTTCCAGGGATCTTCCCAACCCAGGGACCAAACCCAGGTCTCCTGCATTGCAGACAGATTCTTTACCATCTGAGCCAACAGGGAAACCCATTAGGATGGTATCCAAATTCTAACTCAAATTCTAACCACCCCTTTGAGCTACTTATTGAGCACTCTTGTGCATATGTATGCCATATATGTAAATAAACTTGGTCTTTCTGTTGCTAACCTGTCTTTTGTCAGATTGATTCACAGGCCCCCAAATACCTAACTTAAGAGGACAGAGAAAAAAATTTTCTCCTCAGGCATTCACAACTACAGAATATGCTCTTCCAATCCCATTACCCATTATAACTACAGGAATATAACCCAGCTACACTCACAGAGGTCATAGCCTCAGCAGATCTCATATCAAGCAAGAGCCAAACTAAAACAATGTCAGAGATGATATTATAAATTCAAAATCTCTCTAAGCCCCCATTGCAACTGTCAAAGATGAAGTCTCCCTATCACCTTGATTTGCATTAGGGATAATGAAACTAGAATACCTCATAACACCATACACAAAAACAAATTCAAAATGGATTAAAGGCTTAAATGTAAGGCCAGAAACCATAAAGCTCTTAGAAGAAAATATAGGCAGTACACTCCCTTGCATAAATCACAACAAGATCCTCTATGACCCATGTCCTAGGGTAGTGGAAATAAACACAAAAATAAATAAATGAGACCTACTTAAACTTAAAGTTTTGCACAGCAAAGGAAACTATAAACAAGGTAAAAAGACAACCCTCAGAATGGGAGAAAATAATAGCAAATGAAACAACTGACAAAAGATTAATTTCCAAAACACACAAGCAGCTCATGCAGCTCAATAACAGGAAAACAAAAATCCCAGTGGATTTTTGGGCAGAAGTGGGCAGAAGACCTAAAAAGACATTCCTGCAAAGAAGACATACAGATGGCTAGTAAACACAAGAAAAGATGTTCAATGTCACTCATTATCAGAGAAATGCAAATCAAAACTACAATAAGGAGTCACCTCACACTGGTCAAAATGGCCATCATCAAAAAATCTATAAACAATAAATGCTGGAGAGGATGTAGAGAAAAGGGAACCCTCCTACACTGTTGGTGGGAATATAAATTCATCAGCCACTATGGAGAATAGTATGGAGGTTCCTTAAAAATCTAGGAATAAAACTACCATATGAGCCAGCAATCCCACTACTGGGCATATGCCCTGAGGAAACCATAACTGAAAAAGACACGTGTACCCCAATGCTCATTGCAGCACTATTTGCAATAGCTAGAACATGGACGCAACCTGGATGTCGATTGACAGATGAATGGATAAAGAAGTTGTGGTACATATTGTTGTTGCTGCTGTTGTTGTTTGGTCGCCAAGTCATGTCTGACTCTTCATGACCCCATGGACGGCAGCATACCAGGCTTCCCTGTCTCTCACTGTCTCCTGGAGTTTGCCCAAGTTCATGTCCATTGAATCAGTGGTCCCATCCAACCATCTCAGTAATATTCCACTGGAATAATACCAGCCATAAAAAGGAATGTATTTGAGTCAGTCCTAACGAGCGGGGTGAACCTAGAGCCTATTATACAGAGTGAAGTAAGTCATAAAGAGGAAAAGCAAATATCATATATTAATGCACATACATGGAATCTAGAAAGATGGTACTGATGAACCTGTGTGCAACGGAGCAATGGAGATGCAGACAGAGAGAACAGACTCATGGACCCAGTGGGAGGAGAGGTGGAGGAATAGAGTATCACTGAAATATATACGTTACCACAGGTGAAATAGCTAGCTAGTGGGAATTTACTGTATGATGCAGGGAGCTCAGCCTGGTGCTCTGTGACTGCTTAGAGCAGAGGGATGGAGTGGGCGGTGGGAAAGAGGTTCAAGGAGGTGGGGACATGTACGCCTATGGCTGATTCTTGTTGATATATGGGAGAAACCAACACAACATTGTAAATCAATTATCCTCCAATTAAAAAGGAATAAATTTTTAAAAATCAATCTGGTCAGGCTTAGAGGGAAAGGTCACAGGATCCTAGATACTCTAAGCTACTCAACTTGTTTTCTGGTTCCTTCCAGCCACCTGAAACTGCACTTGCATTACCTCACTCTATTCTTTGACTATCAGGTAGCTTAGAATCATCTAAGATTCGATTAGGTATCTTAGAATCATCTTGTATCACTCGAGTTATGCTCAAACAATCTGGTAAAAAAAAAAAATCAGAGCCTAATTTTTCAAATTTCCAGTTCTTTGCAAACTGGTATTTTTGTAAAATAACACAAAAATGAAACACTAGAAGAAAGGTTCGTGCATGCACTTGGATGCTACAACAATGTTTACTTTCAGTTTCTGTATTTATCTTACTGTAGACCTGAAACAGTCTGTGAACCTTCCACGAACCACACTTTGAGTGGCTCTGATCTAGTCCCCTGAGTCTCAGTCGAGAAGACAGTTGGGATCAATATCATATGCTGACTATCAGCTCTGGGATTCTGACACAACTCCTCTTCCCCTACAGTGATTGAATCATTGCCCTGGGATTTTATCTGACTGGTGCAAGCAGAAAAATAGTTAAGAATCATTGATCTGGTCTAAAACCTTCAAAGATAAGGGAGTGAGCTACTTTCTGGAATCCTATGATATTACCATGAGATCTTAAACAATCTGAAAATATTCCGCATGGCCTTCAACACTCACCCCACTTTATCTTGCTACCCTTGGTGTCTCAAAGCAATATTCACTGCTCAGTTGTATCTCAATTGGGCTTCCCAGGTGGGTCAATGTTAAAGAATTCACCTGCCAATGCAGGACATGCAAGACATGCAGGTTTGATCCATGAGGTGGGAAGATACCCTGGAGTAGGTAATGGCAACCCACTCCAATATTCTTGCCTGGAAAATCCCATGGAGGAATAAGCCTGGCGGGCTACAGTTTATGGGGTCACAAAGAGTCGGACACAAAGAGCATGCACACACTAGAAGAATTACCTGTTTTTTACCAAAGCTGATATTAACCCCTGTACTGGATGGATGTCTGAGGAAGGAGAAAAATAAATTGGTAGAAACTGCCTCAGAATAGATTATAGGAACGGTTAGCTGTTTTAGCTCAAAAATAGAAAATTTTCCAACAGAGGCAAACAGACTGAAGAAAATCATGAGCCACTCAGGAGAGGACACTCAACGCATGCCCACCATGGGTCAACAAGTAATGAAACAGGGATGATACAATCAGAGAACATATGAAACCCTAAAGGGCACCACTTCTGTATCATGATGCTGTCAGAAAGGGACTGAAAGTCATTCTTGAGTACTTTTTTCATGACTATTCCTTTAGTCTTTTACCCATGGCATTGCTGTTCAGTAGAAACACTCCAAAGGACAATCCACTAGCATCTTCAAGGCATAGGAAGAACGTCTGTGCACCATACAAGTTAGTTCCATCCTGCAGAAAGACAATTTAAAGTCAAAAATTTACAAATAAGCCCCACGTGGCCAGAAATAGCTTAGGAAATCAGTATTAATCATTCTAGAAATGGGCCAAAGAACTTGTGGTCAAAGAAGACACAGATCTCTAATACAAGGTCTATATTTGGTTGATGTTAATCAAATGAATTTATTTTCTTATACAGTGAGTCGGCTGTGAGAGCTTATGATGTGTTAAGATGTAGGAGAACAGGAGTTTTGAAACTGTAGTTCGTAAAAGCTCTTCTCTATTATAGGTATCAAAAACAAGCTTATGGTTACCGAAGGGGAAACTTGGTGGGGTGGAGAGGGATAAATCAGGAGCTTGGGATGAACATACACACATTACTATCTATAAGATAGATAACCAAAAAGAATCTACAGGGAATCTACTCAATATTTTGTGATAATCTATATGAAAAAAGAATGAATATATGTATATGCATAATTGAATCACTTTTCTATACACCTGATACTAACACAACATTGCAAATCAACTGTACACCAATAATTTTTTTTAAAAAAAACAGCTCTCTCCTCAAACAGGCTTGACCTTGACTCAAAGAGGTTTGACCTAACCCCACCTGCAAAAACTCCATCAAGTCCTAATATAAATCAATTCAGTTCAGTCACTCAGTCGTGTCCAACTCTTTGTGACCCCATGGACTGCAGCATGCCAGGCCTTCCTGTCCATCACCAACTCCTGGAGTTTACCCAAACTCATGTCCATTGAGTCAGTGATGCCATCCAACCATCTCACCCTCTGTCGTATATAATTCAGGCACCATTTAATTTGCAACTAGATGGAGCTCTATTTAAGATATCTGGTTTTCTAGTCTTTACAAGAGTAAACATTAGAACTTGAGCTGGGCTTCTAGACTTGAGAACGGTAGTTCTCAACCTGAGCCACATTCCACCTCAATTAAAACAGAATCTCTGGAGACAGAAGCAGGAAGCGATAGTTTGTTGAATTTCCCAGGGTGTTTCCAAAGTGTAATCATGTTTGAGAATCACTGCTCTGGGACAGTATGTCTCAAAATTTGGCGTGCATAAAAATTACAAAGGAACTTAATTTAAGTGTAGGTTCTAATTTAGCAGTTAGAAGAGAGAGCTGAGTGCCCAAATGTCTCATGTGGTGTTTCCTATACTGCACACTTCAAGCAGCAAGGATCTAAGGATCCTTATTAAACAAGCATCAGCAGCCATATCCCAGATGACCTGCTCTGAGTCAACACCTGTCCTGTTTTTCTGATAGGATGTGGTATGGTAAGGAGCATGGGCCAGGGGTTAGATCTTCTCTCTGTTCCTTACAAACTATTTTTTGTTGTTGTGTTTATTGTTTAGTAGCTAAGTCATGTCTGACTCTTTTGCGACCCCATGGGCTGTAGCCCACCAAGTTCCTTTATCCATGGGATTTCCCAGGCAAGAATACTGGAGTGGGTAGCCATTTCTTTCTCCAGGGGATCTTCCTGATCCAGGGATCAAACCCACACCTCCTGCATTGGCAGGCAGATTCTTTACCACTGAGCTACTAGGCAAGCTCTTCTTTGGGTTTTGTTTGCTTTTTTTACATTGTGCTATTTATCTGGCTTTTCTAAACCTGTTTCTTTGTCTGTTAGATGGAGTAAATTAAACTCATTTTTTCGGAGTTCTTTTGGTAAATAGAGATAACATATTTTTTAAAGTCATTTAATAAATTATTCCTATAATTTCCTTTCATCCAGTCACTAGTTCTGCTTAATCAGGAAAGTTGCTGAACAAAACCTGAATGTAGCATTGCTGAGTCTAGAAAATATTTCTACTTTGAATTTTAGCAATAAAAATAAAACAGAGAAAAAAATAAAATAATAACAACAATGAAACTTTATTCCTTCTATTCTCTCACTGCCCCAAACATTCTTCAAGGAAAGAATGATTAATACGGAATTTTAATTGATAAAAAAAAGAATTTTAGTTGATATTTTATCCTATTTTGCTGACAAACCTGGTAAGTTGGTGATTTGTAAAGATCAACCTAAAATGTGGTGATTAGAACCAACATATTGTGCAGAATCAATATTAGTTTTCTCCACAACTAGTTAGTTCAAAAGGAAAATAAAATAAAAGTAGTTGGTATTTACTGAGCACTTTCTGTGTGGCAGACACTCTTCTAGAGACTCTATATGTATCTGTTCATTTAATCACCATCACGACCCTATGAAGTAAGTATACTACCCCCATTTTATGAATGGGGGGCTAAAGACACAGAGGGGAAACCTGCCCAGAACCACATGACTGGTGAGTGCTGTTGTTATTGTCCAGCCACCAAATCATGTCTAACTCTTTGTGACCCCATGGACTGCAGCACATCAGGCCTCCTGTCCCTCACCATCTCCTGGAGTTTGCCCAAGTTCATGTCCATTGAATCAGTTATGCCATGCAGCCATCTCATCCTCTGTTGCCCTCTTCTGCTACTGGTGAGTAGCAGTGCCAGAATTCAGACCTGGTAGCCTCACCCTAGAAGCTTATTCCTAACCATTATACTGTACTGCATGTACATCACTTCATGACAAGTAGATGGGGAAACAATGGAAACAGTGACAGACTTTATTTGGGGGGCTCCAAAATCACTGCAGATCGTGACTGCAGCCATGAGATTAAAAGACACTTGCTTCTTGGGAGAAAAGCCATGACTAATCTAGACAGCATATTAAAAAGCAGAGACATTATTTGCTAACAAAGGTCCATCTAGTCAAAGCTATGGTTTTTCCAGTAGTCACATATGGATGTGAGAGTTGGACAATAAAGAAAGTTGAGCACTGAAGAATGGATGCTTTTGAACTGTGGTGTTGGAGAAGACTCTTGAGAGTCCCTTGGACTGAAAGATCAAACCAGTCCACCCTAAAGGAAATCAAACCTGAATATTCATTGAAAGGACTAATGCTGAACCTGAAGTGAAGAACTGACTCATTTGAAAAGACCCTGATGCTGGAAAAGATTGAAGGCAGGAAGAGAAGGGGACAGCACAGGATGAGATGGTTGGATGGCATCACCGAACTCAATGAACATGAGTTTGAGCAAGCTCTGGAAGTTGGTGATGGACAGGGAAGCCTGGTGTGCTGCAGTCCATGGGGTCACAAAGAGAAGGACACAAGTGAGTGACTGAACTGAACTGTACTGCTAGGAGATACCCTCATGAAGAGGCTATATCTTCAGTGAAGGGGGGCCCATCTGAAAGCTTACCTCATTGGGGGTTGTGTCCCTGGCAAATATGGGCCAGGTCTTCCAGTTCATGTCAAGCCGGTACTGCTGGTGCACGTGTTCGCCCAGCCCATACACATTAGCACTAGGCAGTTGGATGGAGAGCTGCAGGAACTGGTCAGCAAACAGCAGGGGCCCGACGCTGGAGTCAAACCTGGACACAGGTAGAAAACATGGGACAGGTAGGCAAGTGGTGCGGAGAGAATGCAGCTGCTTAGAATGGTGTACGGTGCTGTGCTGTGTTCAGTTGCTCTACCGAGTCCACCTCTTTGTGACCCCATGGACTGTAATCTACCGGGCTCCTCTGTCCATGGGATTTTCCAGGCAAGAATACTGGAGTGGGTTGCCATTTCCTTCTCTAGGAGATCTTCCCAACCCAGGGACGGGACCCAGGGATCTCCTGCATTGGAGACTGTATTGGATCTCCTGCATTGGATTATTTACCACTAACACCACCTGGGAAGCCCTCAAAGACTCAATGCTCCCTGTTTAATCAGTTCCATTTGCCCTCCTATGATATTTTCCAGTGGATAACAAGAAAGAGATCAGGTACCATTTGGCACATTTCTTAGATTTGTCCCCCTAACACTCTATTATGTGACCAGATTATTCTTACATTATAGTAGATGCTCCACAGAGAGCTACTGGTGCAGAGGTGTTAGAAAGATGGAAGGAAAAAAAGGGACAATAAAGAGGAAAAATGACCTAATGGAAGGAAGAAAAAGAAAAAGGACACAGCCCAGTGCCTGGCCTATAATAAATGCTTACTAATAACAGAGGAGGAGGAGGATAAAGATGAGGAGGAGAAAGGAGGGGGAGAAAGAGAAAGAGTGGAGCAGGAAGAAAGGGGCAGAAAGGCAGAGAAAAGTCTGCATTTGAAGGCGGAGAGTCTGATCACCATCAGTGGGCTTACAACCTTCTGGAATATTATAGAAAGGCATTCTTTCTCAGGTTTGCAAACCTCCCTCCTCCATAACCTTCAGACTCAGCTCTCTGGGTAAGTTTCCAAAACTTACAGAACACGATTGTTGCTCGTTCTGATCACTTTGATGCCAAACGGCTGTTTGGAGACCTCAACTTTATACGTCAAGGAAGAGGCAGCATTTCCTGTGAAGGGTTGCACGTGTTCATGGGGCACTTCATATCTGTTCTGGTTTTGGTCAGTTAACTGTCCAGAGAGGTTAGCAAAAATAAAGTCAAAATGAAAACATCTCTACTGTTTCTAAAACAGAAGCATGCCTACCAATACCATGCTTTTCAACACCTATGCTCGTGGCACTGGAATCTGGGCAGCAGATGACATTCTAATCTGAAATTATATCACCCAATTCGGATGTTTAACACTTGGACATAAGTTAGTCTTTAGGTAGACACAGTAAGTCTGCAGACATGACTTTTCTCTAGAATTTTTAAAGCTGTGATCATTCTTTTCTTCCCCTCCCTACCACATTTCACATGGCATCAGGGGAAAATGCATGAAAGCCAAAACTCACCGTGAACCCTATAATATATGTCTGGGAAGTTATCACACTGAAGGAAGGCAATAGGTACCTTCAACATACAGGTGCTATGTAAGAAAATGATAGTAGAGAAAAATACTGTACTAGCAAATTTTTCTCTTTTGTAGTAACTGCAGTCTTCAAGAAGGGAACAAGAACCTCTTAAACATTTTTCTAAATAAGCAGGTATCATCTGATACCACTTATATGTGGAACCTAAAAGTATGACACAAACAAATGTATTTACAAAAGAAAAAGACACAAAGACATAGAAAGTAAACTAATGGTTACCAAACAGGAAAGGGGGTTGAGGAGGGATAAACTAGTAATTTGGGATTAGCAAATGAAGTCTATAATATAATATATTAACATAATATAATATAATATATTAACATATATATAATACATAACAAAACTATAATATATAGCTTAAATATTTAAGAACAAGGTCCTACTGTAGAGCACAAAGAACTATATTCAATATCTTGTAATAAACTGTAATAGAAAATAATATGAAAAATATAAATAAACAAACTACAACCTTAAAGTGGAAGCGGTTAGATGTCTGGTATTCTGCTGTGAGAAGGACACTGTTGACATCATTGCCAAACAGAGATGGAGGAGACAACCTTTCCAGCTGGACTGTGAATCCTAATGTGAAAAGAAAGAGAGTTTTCAGAGCCAGCTGTGTAGATTCACAAATAACAGCCACACACAAGTAAGCTTTAGTTCAAAGGGGCTGGCAAAAAGCCTTTACTTCCCATCAGAAGAGGAGACACAGATGTGGACCTCATCATACATACATACCATGTTGGGCCAGATTCTGAAGCTAGGAAGCTATTACCTTATTCAAAAGCTATGCCTCTCTTCTCCAAAATCTGAATAGAAACATCCCTCTCCTTCTATCACCCCATCAGTCACTCCTATACCCTTTACACTCTCAGTCCTCGATGCGTTCATATCCATTATTCCCTCTCTGTTGTCTTTATGCTACATCACAGGTGATAGTAGGTACCAATGCCATCTCCTTAGTTAGGCGACACACCAGATGAGAGTCCAGGCCTTATTAGAAAAGTCCATTGGGCCAAGAGGCCCTGAGGAGAGCATGCCTCTTCCTTTATGCTAAGAGCCTCCCCAAAGTGCTCAACTTCTGTTATCCCTAGAATGCTCATTATTATGTCTGCATTTTAAGATGGGAGAAAAGAAGGGGGAATGTTTAGTCCATGAACAGTGACACTGACTAGCTAACTTTAATAAAATGTTGATTGCATTGTATTAGAGTTGTTGGTAGTCTCAGAAGTGACTAAGTCCAAAACTCTCTCTTTAAAAGTTAGAAAGTTGGGGAATGAAGAGATCACGATGTATGACAACATTACATGAGGAAATGGAAATCCACTCCAGTATTCTTGCCTGAAAAATCCCATGCACAGAGGAGCCTGGTGGGCTACAGTCCAAGGGGTCACAAAGAGTCGGACCCAAATGAGCATACTCACACACACATAAGGACAAAGCCAGGAACAGGACATGTCTCCCAACTCTTAAGACAGAGTGATCTTTTCCCTTGATGCCAAAGAGATTCCAGGCAGTGCTTGAGGGCAGTGCCCATCATCCTATCACAGGCACCGTGGCCGTACAGAGCAGCACCCTGCCTGCTGCTACAGCTGTCTACTGCTGCATACAGAGCCACTCCAGAGGACCTGGAGTTCCTTCTTCAGGACACAGCCCGGCTTACCTGCATTTGTGTTCACGAGGTCGCCCCCTACTTGATAGCCATGACCCTTAGAATAGTAGCACCAGGGTATACTCATGGTTCCCTGAGGCCTCCAGCAGCAGCCACGCTGGTCACAGGTAGCCTGAAATAAGAGATCAGTCAGAGTAACCCCATTCATTGATAAATATCATTGGAGCTTGTGGTCTTATAAACTTTGTTTTACAAATAAACAACCTGATAGTCAGAGGAATCGTGCTGGGGCCCAGTCAATGCAATGTTTGCCCTCAAAACTCATTTTTCTGGCTAACATCCTTCATTGTTATTGTTATCATATAACAATATATGCTGGCAGTGCATTCTATACCTCTCATCAAAATAAAACTGGATAAATTTATTTAAAGATTCTAAACTACCATATAGTTATATCACCAGTAAGCCAAAATGACAAATGCAGCTTCATTAATTTTGGTTTTGGCTTTTTAAAAAAAGACCTTGCAATTGACTTTATTCAGAAGTTTTGAAATCAAAGTAAATTTGCTTTGACTTTTAAATGTGTATATTATATATCTGTGTATTTAGTATATGTGACATATAAGCATATATATTATGTATATTCATAAATATATATATACATTTTTATATATAGTCTCTCAATTCATCCCAAGGCTGAAAGCATCTATTCCATGAAACCCAAATAGATTCTAATTCTTATTTTTAAAAGTTACCTGCCTTTAACTATAATTAATGACTCAATCACATGTATACTACAGGCTATCCAGGTGGCACTAGTGGTAAAGAGCCCTCCTGCCAACGGAAGAAACATGAGAGATGTGACTTTGATCCCTGAGTTGGGAAGATCCCCTGGAGAAGGAAATGGCAACCCTCTCCAGTATTGTTGCCTGGAAAATCCCATGAACAGAGGAGCCTGGCAGACTACAGTCCATAGAGTCACAAAGAGTAGGACATGACTGAAGTGACTTAGCCTGCACGCACATGGATAACTAAAATGAATACAATCTCTTTCTCATATCGACTAATCTGGAAGAAGCAGTCAAATTAAATACAACAAAAAGCAAAGGATGTGCTCCTCTTGAAGAGTGATAATAAAATATTATAGCAAAAATAATAGGTTGTAGCTCCCAAGATCAGACGAGAGAACGTCTCCTGTCTCACTCCCTGTCTTTCCCTTGTTCTGCTGGAGCCCTCACTCTGGAGAAGTGAGGTGCTGGACTGCAGAGTGACCCACATGGTGAGGACCTGATGGAGGCCTCTGGCCAACACCCAGCAAGGAACTGAGGCCCTCAGCCCAACCATCCTTGAGCAGCTGGATTCTGCTAATAATTACAGTGATCACAACACACTCCCTTGAAAAGGATCATCCCTCCATCCCAGCAGACACCTCGACCATAGTGTGTAAGCCAAGAGCACCCAGATACACCAGGGCCAGATTTCTGACCATAGGAACTGTGAGGAAATAATGTCTGCTGTTTTGGAGATAATTTCTTCCACAGCAACGGATAAAGAACACACCCTGCTACATTATTTTACAGATGAAGAACCTCAGGCCACAGAATTCAAAGTTCACAGGGGTGACGTGATTTGCCAAAGCTCACTTAGTTAGCTATCGAGAAGGCAAGGATCAAAATTTAGTTCTCTTGCTCTCTGTTTCTTTGTTTCTATAGTCTGGGTTGAGCATCTGCTGAACATACTTTCAGGGGATATGGAAATGCTTTACGAAAAGTAAGACACAAAAACTGCTTAGATACCTGAACAATTAGATTTTGTCAAATGCTAATTTTTATGCTAATAACTGATATTAAGGACCAAAAAATGGTGTCCATCTATGGTTTCTATTGCTATGGAATCAGGCTTCATTGTGAACTCAACTAGTCCACGGGTTTTGTTTTTTCTTTTCAAAACCCATTCAGATGAAACTTCAGTATAACAGGAAAAGAGAAAGGTGTTGAAAAGAGTGTTAAGTAGAATGGTTTCAGGATGCTCCCTGGAGCTTAATAATCTCTTCATTGAACTGGAAAGGGCAAAGATCAAAGAGTGGCCCAGGCAGCAGAAGTGTTGGCTGCCTGGAAACCCCAGGCCCTGCAGCTGAGCTAAACAGTGATGAGAAGCAATATGGGATGAAGCAGAGCCCAGGCACACAGACGAGAGAGTAAAGAGTATGCGAAATGTCGGAAATGAGTTGCAGAGAAAAGCTATGAAAAAGACAACATGAACAAGATTGAAGGCACACAAAAAGAATCAGACCTAAACCCAAGACACAAAACACCCCTTTAAGTTAAACCTGAGAATTAAAATTTAAGATAAACTGCCAAAATAATATAGGGTGTATCATTTCCAATACAGTACAGAGAAGAAAAATTTCTCAATGCAAAAAATAAGAAAAGAAAACATGTATGTGGTAGTGAAGGTGAGTGGGGAGCAGTACACGAAAAAAAGAACAAATGGAAAACACGAAATGAGACTGTAGTTTTTCAGGTCAATTACTACATGGCTTAACTAATTAATTTAGAAAACAAAGATGATATGATTACATTTACAGAAACACATTCAGTTGAAGTTGCTTATAGACAGCACACCCAAAATTTAAGCTTACAAAAGCACAGAAAATGGGGGAAACAGCTATGTGAGAAGAATATTAACCAAAGACTAGAACAACTATAGTAATAGCTGACAAATAGACTTTAAGTAAATATTCATTATTAGGGAGACACAGAGTCACTATATGAAGATGAAATCTCACCAGGAAGATATGACATCTCAAACCTGATATACACCTGATAATAAAGATAATAAAGATAATTTTTAAAAATTTTATTAAACATAATAAAAAAGTATTTACAGAAAAAAAAATTAAGGAGTCAAAACATAAACCTGAAAAAGATATTAATTATATCATGGAATAGTTTTAAAGAACTCCCTCAGTAATTGATGGATAAAGTACACAAAAAAGTAAAGCTACTTTGCTTTTTGCTTAATAGATATATACAGGCTCCTACACTAACACAAAGAGAAACACTGGTTTGAACTCAGAAATGGTGAGAAACCAGATGCTGAAGACACTGTTTATGACCTAGTCAAGCTCTGCTCCCCCTGAGTCTTTCTCCTCCAACCCTCAATCCTTCTTAACGTTTAGAGAGAGAGAAAAAGAAACAAAAAAGCAAGCATTTAGTATCATAATCAAACTTGAAAGAAAAAGGAAATCTAGAATCCAGTCTTATCCATGAATGTAAAAACCTAAAAGAGCACACAGCTTTAAACCAGCAGCATATTAAATAAAGAGCGAGTGGTGTTTCTCCCAGAAACACAAGAATTGTTTAATACTAGGAAACCCACTGTATAATTTGTCATAACTTATTAAAAGTAGTACACAGTACAACCCTTTAAGTTGATCAGCTATTCAAGATAAAATTCTTGGCAAACTGAGAATAAAAGTAAGTTTCTTAGTTGGATAATGGGTATCTACCTAAAACCTATAATAAGCATCTCACCAAATGTGAAATGTTAGAAACATTCCCTTTAAAATCAGAAAAAAAAGGTAGATGACCCATATCTATGACTTATTATAATTAAATATGTATAGGAGGTCCTAACACTACAAAACTAATAAGAAAATAAAGAAAATTTGCTATATGACTCAGGGAACTCAAACTTGGGCTTTGTGACAACAGGGACGGGTGGAATGGGGTGGGAGGTGGGAGGGAGATTCAAAAGGGAGAGGACATATCTATATCTATGGTTGATTCATGTTGATGTATGGCAGGAACCAACACAATATTGTAAAGCAATTATCCTTCAATTAAAACTAAATATGTTTTAAAAAGAAATATAAATTAATTAATTTTTTAAAAATTATAAAACAAAAAGGATGAAGCTAAGATGTCATTATTTTCTGACATGATATTGTATAATTAAAATCCAAGAACATTTATAGAAATAAATTTATACTAAATAAGTTAATTATTATATTAGATCTTCTGTTTTCTTTTAAAGTTATAATTTTTTTTTTTCGCTTTTAGTGTTCCTGCAGTTGTTCCTTTAGATTGAGCTTGATTACACTAAAATATAAAATATCTGTTCATTAAGACAGCATAAAATAGGTTAGCACCACCTCATAACAGCAGAAGACATTTGCAACATGTATAATAAAAACAAGGAGGAAAATCTAGAATAAGACAAGGAAGAAATGTGTACAAATCAGAATGAGTTGCAAATAATTTACTGATAAGACTACATATGCCTTGGAATGTGTTCATCATTAGGTCATTAGGAAGCAGCAGATCTAAGATTAAATTGAAATATCAGGACCTCAGCAACTGTAGCATTTATAAAAGATGGAAAGCAAGATTGCAAGGACAAATGCAAACAGGCGAGAAGGAAGCATCCCAGGTGCAACGAGAGTCAGCCTGAGTGAGTCAGAATTAGCCATCTCCTGCCGCTGGAGGAAAAGGGTCCACAGTGGACCTTGTTCATTTAGCCCTGCCAACCGTCCTGTATCAGGTGCTGGTTCCTCTAACCCTCCATCCCTCCATCCTGTTCTTACTATACAATCCAGTGGCTCTCCACATGCTTTATGTTTACCAATACCTATTCTGATCAAAATTAGAATGTATAAAATGGCTGCATGTCTCTGACACATGTACCGTCAGGAAATGGGGTCTACCACCTTTCCCACTGAATCTGGGCTGGCCTCTGACTGATTCGAGCAACAGAGCATAAGAAAAGTGATGCTACATAGGCATCAGGTCTCATCTTGCCTTTAGAGGCTTGGCAGCTTCATCTCCATCTCCTGCAGCCCCAAGCTGCTGTGTAAGAGGTTGAACTACCCTGCAAGAGAGATTACTGAGAGCACAAGAAAGACTCTGAGATCACATGGAAAGGGGGTGGGGCCCAGGTGAGGTGACCCTCAGAACCATCTTCACCAAGGTGCCAGTCATGTGAGTGAAGCCATCTCTGGAGGCAGAGCCCATCAGCCTGCAAGTGCACTGGTGTGGCCATCCCAGTCCACATAGAACAGAAGAACCACCCAGCCAAACCCTCCCCAAATCCCTGACCCATAAAATCGGGAGATGTTGCAAAATGATTGCTGTTATACATTTGGAATAGTTCATTTGGCAGGAGTGAATAAATACAGAGACCATGCTGTCAGAAAATAGGGTACCTAAGCAATTTAAGGCTGGTTTTTCTGGTCCAACATGGAGGGAATGTGGAGCAGGTAAGAAGCAGCAGAACTGCTTAGCTCTTCTCAGAACGGCTTTATCACTGACCTGCAGGGAATCCGAAAACACTGGATGCATTCATTCAAATGAACTTGATCCCAAATCCAAATATAAATAAATTTTTAACTATCCAGTTTCTGTATCTCTTCTGCCCTCTGTTGTTATGGATACTAAAGACTTTTCTAAAATGCCAGGAAAACTTGACGTTGTGAATAAATGTAGAAGCAGAAAGTTTTTATACAAAGGCAATAAGAAGAGTGAGGAAAGGTATCCCATTCTCAAATACTGGCAACAATTTTAGAAGTTGAAAAATACTTAACAAAACACTTCCCCAAATCACCTTCTACTTAGTCAAACATTACCTGGACACTTTTATGTTCAGTAAGTTTGACAAGTGAGTGAAATTAATCTCAATTCATTAAAGTGCCTTACTTATAGATAATTTCATAATATGCACTTTAAGTTTGGTTTATAAAGTTAACCTGGCCACTTCTTTCTATCCCATAGTGAAGTCTGACAGCAAAGAACATGCCATGTCTGCCATTCTTATGATCTAGAATCTCGAGTCCCTCAGATTATACCACAGTGAAGTTCACAGAACATCTGTCAGGATCTCAGAGGCACTATTTTAAAATCTTGTTAACTACAGCGTTTAGTAGCATTCCTGGCACTTGTTCAGTAGTCATTTGTTAATGAATAAATTTCAGTGTCTGCATTGTCTCATGTCACTGATAAGGACTTGACAGTGTGCAAGGGACATGTGCCTTAGTGACCGACTGGCAGAGTTTTTCAGAAGTACAGCCAAGACCAGAAGTTAACACCCTGGCTCCCCTACCAGGCTGCTGCCCAACGGCTACACTATCAGAAGACGACTTAAGTCTATATTCAGGCCTTTGCAGCTCACTGCCCTTCCCAGTATAATACAATGGCTCTTAATTAATGTTGTGTGAACACAGAGTAATTCTGAGGTTGGAGACTAATAATGATCTGATATTACTTGCTAACATGCTGTAAAACCCACTCCATTAAACACTTATTGATAAGAAATTAGAATTTGGAAAAAGACATAAGTAATAAGTAATTACCAGGTATGTTTGTTATCAAATATGACAAAATTTCTGAATAAGAAATAGGGTGACCACTCAAATGTCATCAGAAAGATTACCATTAGTATTATTATTAATCTTATCCACAGGAAACACATAATTGTAAATTGTTCTCAGCTTAACTACACGGTTACTCAGGGATTGTAGGTTTAGTTTAACCACGTAAATCTCTTTTTGTACAATACATTCCAATCCTGAAAATCAATGAGTTGAAATTTATTGCCTACCATCTCTCTCCCGAGCTGGATATCTGGAATTTATGCTAAATATTTCTGCTCCCTGCCATCCGTGGGATCATGCAACTAAATTCTGGAATGGTGGATAAAAGGCTTCATCAGGGAAGTGGAAAGTGATACGCTCTTTCAGAATGGAGAGGTTCAGGGTAAGTATAGGCTGTGAGCTAAATTGCTTCAGTCCTGTCCGACTCTTTGCTACCCTATGGACTGTAACCTGCCCGGCTCCTCTGTCCATGGGATTCTCCAAGCAAGAATATTGGAGTGGGTTGCCATGCCCTCCAGCTGTCCCTAAAATCTGCATGGGTGGGACGGTCTAAGTGACACTACACTACACTACGGAGGCACAGAAAAGGGTAATTAGAGTCTTAGATGACAGAAGGAAGTGTTTGAATGTTACCTAATGCATCGTAATATATGCTATAGGTACTCTAGTTAGGTAGAAATAGAATGCAAGTAGGATGTTCAGGAGAGCAGCTTCTACCATGCATGTAATGAAGCAGGCAGGAGGGGCAGAATTGAAATTCAGAAGAAACACTCGCAGGCGACTGAGTAACCCAGGCATGAAGTAAGTGTTACTTCATGCCTGGGTTACTGTCTTACTCAGTACCTGAGCATGACAGCAGTGAGAATGGGAACGAAGTGCTTTTTCTAGAAAATATTGTTAAGAAAAATGTTTTAAAATACATGAAATACTGACCAAAAGCACTGAGGGGAAGAGTCAAGCAAAAGTTATGCTGTTCCAGCCTCAGAGACTAGAAGCATAACAGAACTGCCCAGACAAATCTGCAGTTGAGACAGGAAAGCAGATTTGATGAGAAGGTGGTGAGTTCCAGTGACATGATTGTGAGACATCCAGGTGAAGATGCCCTGTAACCAGCTGCTAATCCAGAACTATAGATCAGGACTAGAGGTTTAGCTACTAATAACTGAGCCATCTTTCTTTCTGAGACCTATGGAAGGGGCTCTTTGAGCCCATTCTCTCTAAAAAGGCTCCCAAGAGCACTGGGGGAGTGGTTGACAGATGACTTTATTATGTCCTGGACACAGGATTCCCTCCCTTTACTGGGATAAGAAAAAAATGGGGTTTACAACAAAGAATCATCTGAAGGGAGATTTATACTGCTAATTCTTCAACCCCAGAGAAGAGAAGGTGAGAGGAATAATAAAACTTTACAGCAATGGCCTCAGCAGTAAAACATTGTGCCCAGCCTGGCATCATGTTCATAATTTCTTCCCACTTCCCTCCCCCATATAGCCATAATACTTTCCTTCAACAAATACACTTATCTATATGTCTATAGATACTTTAACATTAAGCATCTATATAGATATTTATCTATATCTGTATCTATAGACACATGTACACATCATTACCCACAGAATCAGAGCCTCTCGACAACAGCCTGGATCAGCATATAGCACCCAGGATATTTAAAACACACAACAAAATACCTAAGAAATATCTTCTATGAAAAACCCAATCCCTGAAAGTGCTTTCCAGAGTCTCTCCCTCTGGTTGAGCTGAAGAGGAGCAGGCTAGTGACTGAATGCCAAGGTCATAGATTAACTCGCTTGGGTATAACACATAGAAGAAAGGCAAAGGTTGTTTACTGAACTACGATCTTGATACCACAGCGTTTATTAAAAGGCCTTATAATAAAACTAAAGACCGATTCCTGAGGCAGCATTGACATGTGAAGTTCACGTGGCCAGCAACAAGATGGGGTGTTGCAGGAGGGTGAACAGGCCGAAGATGCATTCGTCTTCCAGGCAGGCTTCTGAGCAAGTAGTTTCCTAGCACGCTATCACAGGGGCAGGTAAATGGGTGTGGATCTGCTTTCCGGAAACATCCTGCTTCAGCACAACCTGCCTAGACCACAACTTCCCATTCCTGTTGACACAGGAGCACAGGGACGGTCCTCCACAGCAAGCTCCGATCTGCCTTATAGTTCCGAACACAGCCTGCTCTCTGGCGCCCATCCTGTATTTGGCCGTACGGGACCACTTGATATGCCCCATGTGGGCCCCACACGTCCTCTTATATCACTTGTGTGCACTGTCTCCTCTTCTCTGAATTCACTTTCCGTTTCTCTCATCTCTGTCAAAAATCCTACTTATTGCTAATTCCAGACCGCCACCTTCTCCTTGGTAATAATCTCTTCTGATTTGTGATCCACACAGTATTTTATTTACAACTTATAAATTTTTGCCTTATAGTCTTGTTATCTCTTTACTTCGGTTATCTCCTCTACCTATTGAATCTATCATCTAAAACACTAAACTTTTTGACATTTGGCCCCAGACTAAAGTGACTTTTTTTTTTCTTTCTCTCTTCTATCTTCTTTTTCCTTTATTTCTATGTCTTTTATTCTCTCTTTTCTTAGCTTCTGATTAGATGATTTCGTTCAGCCCTCAGCGGCTTCTCCTAGATGCTATGTGCCACATAAAAAAACAAACTTCTCTACTCCAAATCCAAGGTCTTCCAAAATCTGAATCCACCTTTTTTGCTCAGATTCATTTCTTCCTACTCCAAGCAGGCATCTCTCTTCACTAATTCATGAGTGAGTTACATTCATGTTGCTCAGGATAAGATGACAGATGAAGGGTGCAAGAGTCTTGCTGAGATGAACTGATCTAATTGGGATTTCTTCTGAGTTTGGCAGGCAGGAGGAGAAGGGCCAACAGAGGACCAGATGGCTGGATGGTATCACTGACTCAACGCACGTGAACTTGAGCAAACTCCGGGAGATAGTGAAGGAAAGGACGGGGGAGGCTGGTGTGCTGCACTCCATGGGATCGCAAAGAGTTGGACAGCAACTCAACAACAAAAACAACCATGTTGGAGCTCTCTCTTGCCTTCAACGTAGCCTCTGAGCTTCCTGACTAGTTCTGTCAAATCACTCTTCTCCTAACTACAGTAATTTGAACAGAGACACACGTAGACACATGGAGAATGTCATGTGAAGATAGAGGCAGAGAATGGAGTGAGGTAGCTTCAAGCCAACAAACACCAAGCATTGTGGCATCACCAGAAGTTAGGACAAATGCATGGAACAGATTCTTCTTCAGAGCTCTCAAAAGGAACCAACCCTAGACGTCCCTGATAGTCCAGTAGTTAAGAATCTGCCTACCAATGCAGGAGACACAGGTTCGATCCCAGGTCCAGGAAGGGCCCACATGCCACAGGGCAACTAAGCCTGTGTGCCACAACTAGTGAAGCCCACACCCTAGAGCTCATGCTCTGCCACAAGAGAAGCCACCACAATGAAAAGCCCACACGCAGCAACTAGAGTAGCCCCACCCACTGCCACAACTAGAGAAAGCCCGAGCATGGCAACAAAGACCCAGAACAGCCAAAATAAATAAATATTTCTTTTTTTTAAAGGAACCAACCCTAACAACATCTTGATTTTGGACTTCTAGCCTCCAGACATATGAGAGAAAAACATAGAAATACAATGCCCTTTGGTATTAGGACCTTTAGACAAACTAAAATAGTATCTCTCAAGAACATCACAGATTTTTCCAGCCCACAAACAGTAGGACAGCACAGAGGTAAATGTGAGGGTGCCACATGCCCAAGACTCACAGGCAGCAAGCATCCTCTCTGTGCCTGGTACAAACCTGCCATTACACGTCAGTGGACTTCACTCAGAAGCCTGCATTTTGTGTTTATTCACTCCCAACGTGAAATGTGACTGATATGGTGTGTCCAATGCACTTTATACTCCTAATATCCTGCTGGATTTCAGCTGATGATCAAGAAACATTGCCCTACAGTAAATGTCCAGATGTCTGTACTATCTTTAATCTGGTATTTATTACCTCTTCCTTCAAAACTTGGCTCTGGAAAGTGAAAGTCGCTCAGTTGTGTCCGACTCTTTGCAACCTCATGGACTATACAGACCTTGGAATTCTCCAGGCCAGGATACCGGAGTGGGTAGCCATTCCCTTCTCCAGGGGATCTTCCCAATCCAGGGATCGAACCCAGGTGTCCCACATCACAGGTGGATTCTTTACCAGCTGAGCCACAAAGGAAGGCTCTGGAAACTTTGTCCTTATTTGAAATACTATTTTGTGCCTGTGGCTGACTTTTTATTGTATCCTAGAAAACCTATTGGAAATGTGTAAGGAAAAAAGAGAGACAGACAGAGGAGAGAAGAAAGAGTCAGAGAGAACTAGTAACCAAGCAGTGTTACCAGATAAAAGACAAATACATTTTTAGTATGAGTAAGTCCCAAGTCTTACTCGAAACATATACTAAAACAAAATTCATTGTTTATCTAAAGTTAAACTTGACTGGGCAGCCTATACTTTTATGTGCTGAATCCAACAACCCAAGGGAATTTTCTAGTTCTTTTCCTAAAGCTGCACTGTCATTTAAACCTGAATACAGGATTACTTTTTCTGAGTCAGCAATAATTGCAATGCAAACAATTCTAGGGGCTACAAACAAACAAAAAACACTTTATCCAATTGCATAAACACTTAAATGCAAACCAGATCCATAACTCAAACCTTTGTTGGTGATTGGTCAGGGATGCAGTTTATCCGTTCCAAGTCATTTACCACTGGGCACTCGGCAGAACCAGGGCTGGTACTTGTCCCAGGATCTGGGCTAACTGTCGTCCCAGCATCTAGGATTATCCCAAAAACAAACATAAGACCATCAGACAGAATTAACATCACAGGCATTTGATACCCCCATAGCTCTCAACACCTCCAATTATATGGATGTCACTACTGACTGGGCTTCACTCTGTGACTTTGAAATGTACATATTCACTTTATAAAGCTTCATTTTGTTCTTGCTGACTGCATTTAACTCTATATATACCCATACCTGGAGAAGAGCATGACAACCCACTCCAGTATTCTTGCCTGGGAAATCCTATGGACAGAGAAGCCTGGCAGGCAGAAGTCTGGCAGGTCGCAAAGAGTCGGACACAACTGAAGCAACTTAGCATGTACGCATACCTGCACCATCTTCTACCAGCAAGGCCTTCCCCGAGTGCATACAAGAGCAAGGAGTTGGATTCCACCATTAGATTGGAAGCTCATCAAAGATTTCTTTAGGGCTCTCTACAATAAGCTCATAACAATATTAGGACAAAACAATGAGGCATTTAATAATGTTTCTTTTCACTAAGGTTTCCAATTCAAAGTGGTAGATTGGGATTTCCCTGGTGGTTCAGTGGTTTAAAGATTTCATTTTCCAATGCAGGGAGTACAGGCTTGATCCCTAATTGAGGAGCTAAGATAAGATCCCACCCACATGCCTCAAGGTAAAAAACCAAACATAAAACAGAAGCAATATTGTAACAAATTCAATAAAGACTAAAAATGACCCACATCAAAAGCAAACAAGCAAACAAAAATCTTTCAAAAAAATAAGCAAACAAAATACCCCAAAATTGGTGGATTACAAGAACTTCTTATTTGTGCCAGTTTCTGCTTGCAGGCTTTAGTTTCATCTTCAGGATCAGAGAATTTTAAGAATTGAACAGCTTTTGAGATTATTTAATCTAGCTTCCCACAAAAGTAGAAATGGCATGGCTAAGAATAAGGGAAGGAGGGAATAGTTTTTCCTCTGGCTACATACTGGCCCTCGTTGCCTGCCCCAACTAGGAAGCTGCTCTTAGATGAAGCCCAGATACAAAATCACGGATAACTCAGCACAATCTAGCCCTGCTTTGAAAATAATACAGTTCAATAAACTTTTAAAAAACAACTCTATTAGTTGTTATTTTTTTAAAGAACAAACTTGGGCCTAATATGCTTTACTTGATTGTATACTTATTTGACTATGTTTTACATCAGTTCAGTCACTCAGTCATGTCTGACTCTTTGCAACCCCATGGACTTCAGCACACCGGGCTTCCCTGTCCATCACCAGCTCCTGGAGCTTGCTCAAACTCCATCGAGTCGGTGATGCCATCCAACCATCTTATCTTCTGTTGTCCCCTTCTACTCCTACCTTCAATCTTTCCCAGCTTCAGGGTCTTTTCCAATGAGTCAGTTCTTTGCATCAGGTGGCCAAAGTATTGGAGTTTCATATAAGGGTATTATTAATTATTATTGTGAAAAAATACAATTATTCAATGAAATTTGGCCAATATATTTCAAGTGCCAGTTGTGGAATCCTGTACTATGCTAAACTGGGGAATAAAAGTGTCAGAGTTAGGCCTACAGTGTATACCTGTTGTGCTGTCACATCATTTTGCCAACAAAGGTCCATCTAGTCAAGGCTATGGTTTTTCCAGTAGTCATAGTCATGTATGGATGTGAGAGCTGGACCATAAAGAAAGGTGAATGCTGAAGAATTGATGCTTTTGAACTATGGAGTTGGAAAAGACCCTTGAGAGTCCCTTGGACTGCAAGGAGATCCAACCAGTCCATCCTAAAGGAGATCAGTCGTGGGTGTTCATTGGAAGGACTGATGCTGAAGCTGAAACTCCAATAATTTGGCCGCCTCATGTGAAGAGCTGACTCTGGAAAAGACCCTGATGCTGGGAAAGATTGAAGGCAGGAAGAAAGGGGACAACAGAGGATGAGATGGTTGGATGGTATCACCAACTCAATGGACATGAGTTTGAGCAGGCTCTGGGAGTTGGTGATGGACAGGGAGGCCTGGCATGCTGCAGTCCATGGGGTCCCAGGGAGTCAGACACAACTGAGCGACTGAACCGAACTGAATGGAACTGCACTGTCACAGTTTGAGTCAGATGGTCCCCAACACACATATACACTACAAATCCAGGCTCACACCAGTGAACATGAAAGCATCATTTCCCTGCCATTTATGAGGTTTCTGCTTTGAAAAGAGCAACATATGGAGGGATAACTCCAGACTTCCTTGTTACCTTGTGATTCCAGGGAATCTCTGGCTGAAAGCACGAAGATAGGAATAGTGATGATAAACACCACAAGCAGAAGAACACTGAGCATAAGCTCCAAAGTAGTGAACTTTTTCAGCTTCTTCCTTGCCATCTACAAAGAAAGAGAAAATAATTTTAGATTTGAGTTTTCTTTCACATATAGGCAGTGAAGTTTTTTTAATGGAAAAGCTCAAATGTATATAACAAGAGGAACGAGTAAAATAACAAAGGCCCAGGTACCCATCAACTATTAATAGATTAAAAAAGTATCAATTGGCTAATCTCACTCTAAAGTAAGTGTTAGTCACCCAGTCATGTCTGACTCTTTGCGACCCCATGGACTGTAGCCTGCCAGGCTCTTCTGTCCATGGGATTTTTCAGGCAAGAATACTGGAGTGGGTTGCCATTTCATTCTTCAGGGAAACCTTCCTGACCCAGGGATCAAACCCGAGTCTCTTGCATTGGCAGGCAGATTCTTTACCACTGAGCCACCGGGGAAGTCCAATACTATTCTGAATGCTATTTCCCATGTAAAGGAATCATCTCTAAGGACTCCTTAGAGATGTTTAATTTGAGCCTGGGGCAGGAAATGTACAAAAGGAGCTTAGGTTATCATGTTAAACCAGGAAGCAGGGAGCTACCAAAAAGTACCAGGAGAGACTCTCACTGGGTAAAGTGGGACAATATGAACATTAATAATAATAATGCCATCAATGGACTAATATGGATGAAATGTATTTAAATCTATGAGTTCATAAAGATTTTGGACTAAAAAATCTCATTGATCACCTTTGGAGGATTCTAGGAGAAAAACTCCTTAGTTTGAAAACCAGTATATAAAAAGTCAAATGTTTATCCTACCTTTCCTCTACAAACTGTTCCTTTATAAACCAAATGATGGATGAGGGGAAATTTCTTTCTATAGGAATATTTCATTTACTAAGTAAGCAAAGAATGATAAAATCACAGTGTCACTGCATCACAACTCCTAATGAAATAGCGGAGTGAAGAAATGCTCCCCAATGACTGTGAACAGTTAAAGCAAAAAAAAGAATCTGCTAGATTTTATGTGTGTCCTGCTGGAAGATGCTGTTCCCATCTAAGCACCATTCATGCTACAGAAAACAAATCTGTATCTGTCAAAACTTCAGGTCTAATAATTTACGGGAAATACAAGGATGGAGAGACATGTTGGGCTGCATGGAGATGCAGTATTCCAAACCCACAGGAATTGTGAGATAATAAATATTTATTGCTTCAAGCTGTTAAATTTTGGGCAGTTTGTTATGCAACAATAGATAACTAATATACATGAGTAAATATGACTTTTGAAAAAATATCATTTATGTTTTAAAAAAATCTGTTTGCCTCTCATCAAAAAGTCCTTTTGCATTATATATTTAAATATGGTTACCTGCTCTATGGAACAAAGATTAATAAGTTTCTAGCTATAGGAGAGACATATTTCCTTAAGCCTTAAAGGAAAAAAAAAATCTATCATCAGCATCATCTGGTTGACCTTACTTCCCAAATTATAAGGATCTCAGTGGTGAAACCTTACCATGTCCTAAATTGGAAATACGATTCAGAAAAAATTAAGATCAAGAAAAATGACGAACATGTATACTTATGGCTGATCCACGTAGCTGTTCAGCAGAAACCAACTCAGTTGTAAAGCAATTATCCTCCAACTAAAAATAAATTTTTAAAAAAGTTTAAAAAAGAAAAATGACAGGAGGCAAATAGAATAAGGAAGCAATTTAAATAGATTTAACTGCTTTGAACAGAAAAATTGTTAAAAGAAAAAACTTACTTAGCAGACTGTCGTCAATCTTTGGATATTCTATTTCATGTGACAAGCAAAAACTGTGCAATTACAATGATAAAAATCACTACCAACAATTGACATAATGTTGCTAAGAAGTGCTAAGAAGATTACATAATTTGTTGCACGTGATCTTCCTAACAACCCTCAGTGAGTTATTGCCACCATCTTCACTTTCAGATGAGGAAATAGAGCTTCAGCATGGTCGTATAGCCTGCCTGACTTCACACAGATGATAAGGGGCAAAGTCACAGTTTGAATACCAGCCCTTTGTACCTCACAGCCAGAACCTGTAACCACTACTCTCTTATTCCATGCCATAATGTCCATGGTGTGCTCCAGAGAAAGCTTTTGGTGAGATTGTGCTTTCATCAGATAGTATCTGGGTCATTAACCAAGTGCTTAGAACATGTGTGGCACGGGGTGAAGTGCATAGTATGCATTATTTCATCTTGTCCTCACAACTATCCTCTAAGCTGAGACTGTATGGTAGGTTAGACTTTGATAAGTGCTCTGGAGAAAAAATAAAGCTTGGGTAGGGGAGGATGAGGAACTGGGGAGAATGGGGGTGATGGGTGCTATTTTAATTAGGGCGAGTCTCATGGGAGAGCTGAAAGTTATTGCTGTACATAAATCATATGGACTCCATGGTCATTTTTTCCCTCTTGAATTAAGACGGTTATATGAATAATTGCTACAGCTCATTCTCCTGGTACTGCTCTAATCATTTAGGCAAAGTAGATAGATAAGTCAGGTGGGACCCAAACTTGAGATGGCTATCTAAATTCACTCGAAAAACTAGGTAATTAATCTTCATTTTTTTATGTATAGCTGGTAGCTTATTGGCATATGGCAATTTAAGTCTTTTAAAAATTCTTTGACAACAGAAGGCAAGAGCTCTTGTGGAAAAGAGAGGATTCGTTTTACAGAGATTGAGGATAACTTGCAAAGAGGACCCCAGTGAGTCAAAGCCATTCCTCGAAACTCCTGGGCAAAATTCATTGGCTTGATACATTGTCATCTGGATATTTAGAGAATGGGAAGGAAAAAGGGAGCTAACCGTCTTTTTCTCCCAAGTCTTGTCACATCCAAAGTGCAAAGATCTAAAAGCTTGACCTAACTTAGCTGTGTGACGTTGGAAAAACTGCTGAACCCCCCTGGGTCGCATTTTCCTCATCCAAACCCCAAATGGATCATCTCTAGAAGACAGCTATGACCCTCCTGTCACCCAGCAGCAGGGCGTGCAAAGGCCTATTTTCTCCATCACATTTGGCAGTTTAGGAAATTTTCAGATGGAAAATCTCTTCTTCTAGGGCCATCTGGCCCTTAGTGTCCCATGCTCAGGGCGCAGTTTACATATAAAGTAATGGTATTAGCCCATCAAAATTCATTTGTAAGGGTTGCCTGATGCTGAAAATCATTGGCATCTGTGGAAGTGTGAGTGAAACAGTGACGTGCTGTGCTCAGTTGGGGGTACAGAGCAGAAGGGCCCCCCCATCATTTGGTCCTTCCCAGCACAGCAAAACAAAGACCCCTCTCTCTTCCTCCCGCCCGCCCGCCATGCATACACGTGGCTCCACACCGTGATAAAGAGCCGTAGACAGTTTAGAGGTTTGGATCACCCCTTCCATGGAGGAAAGCCACCATTCAGACCCTCTGTTGGGAACCCATGGAAGCCATTTCTAGTGAGACCCACGGGATTGATCGTGGTCTCCCTTCCGTTTCCCCTGTTGCACCTCTGCCTTCTCACCTCCATGGCTCATCAGAAAAGAAATGCCCACTGTGTCCAGCTAGGCTCTCAACAACCAGTGAAGACAGGACTCTCTCTTACTTCGTTCTGTCAGAGAGGGGCGAGCAACGGTCCATCACCTTTCCACTCCCCTAGGCATGCGTTTCATTTTGACATGGGACTGTCAGTCCAGACGTAGAGTCTTTCCCTTCATTTCTTTCTTCCAGACCCCACAGGAAATCTCTCACACTCCCCATGACATACCAAAGCAGGTACACACCCCAATACTTCACACACATACACCCCTTTAGACTCTTCCCCATAACAATCTATTTGATCAGCAAAGGCACCAAACTCACAGGGAGAGAAACAGATTTCTCAAGTTGCTGACTGTGACGGATTCTCGAAACACCACTTCTCAATCCCAGCTCCATGCCCTTCTAGAAGGAACATCCCAAATTGCCCTCATCTAACTCCCAAATTCTAACTCCTTCCCCTCACTTCCCCCATCTCGTCTCAAGAATCAGAATTCACCTCGAATATTAAATCAATCATCACCACGGACACACACACACGTCTCAAGGAAAAACAGTTGAATTTTGTTAAATATGTGTTTGTATAATTTTGTGCTTTGTTATTGACGCTTATCTTTGTGTTTATCCAGTTAACAAGAGCATCTGATTGAAGGAGATGAGCACAAACCCACACACACTTGTACACGCGCATCTGTAGCTATCGGTGAGCACACGGTTTAGGAACATACCTCATCACCCCGAGGTTGCGTCCTCTCCCTGAACGATGGGCTGGTAATCCACGCAGAGCACAGTCCAGAGAAAGCAGCCACAGCCCTGGCAACCGCTTACTGTGCTGATGTTAATGGAGTTCAAATGCAAATCACCGCCCAGCTCTTTCTCAGGCTCAGATTTGCTGGTTAATTAGTAATCAAGGTCTTCCTCTGAGGCGAACATCCTTTAAGACCTTGGGGCAAGAAGCGACCACCCTGAACCCAGGGACACAGAATGTCTCTGCAGCCGTGACGCTCCACGAGCCTGGTAGCAGAGCAAGACTGACTCAAAGCGCAGATGGCAAAGAACAACAACAATAAAACGACCCGGGTAGCCCAGAAGAGCTCCGTCGCTCCCAGGGACCCCAATCTCATTCGCTGATCAGTGTTCGAAGGAAATGGTTCTGAAAATGTTTACAAAATAGTTCTCTTTTCCTGCCTCTTTTTAAAGCTGTATGTGTGTGCGCATGTGTACATGGGCTAAAGAGACCCTTTGGCCACCTGATGCTTCCTCTGGACTGCTCTTAGGATTACATTTTTTATTTTTTTGTTTTTGATCAGTTTTGATTGGAGTATAGTTGTTGTTTTACAATGTATTGATCTCTGTAATACAGCAAAATGAATCAGCTATACATACACACATATCCCCTCTTTTTTGGATTTCCTTCCCATCTGGGTCACCACAGAGCATGGAGTGGAGTTGCCTAAGCTATAGAGTAGGTTCTCTGTAACAAGTTTTTTTCTTCACACACTATCCACACAGTATCTTTACGAGATGGAGAGGACTGCTGTCCTCATTGTACAGATGCAGGGGCTGAGGTGGTTGTTGTTTAGTCCCTCAGTCGTGTCTGACTCTTTGCAACCCCAAGGACTGTAGCCCACCAGGCTCCTCTGTCCATAGGATTTCCCAGGCAGGAATACTGGAGTGGGTTGCCATTTCCATCTCCAAGGATTACATTTTTTTAAATGCATGAGACAATATAGAGAAGTACAAAACAAGGATACAAAAGAAACCAACTTCACTGAGTTACAGTTACTAAAGTACTTCTTAAATTGCAATATAATAATGTATGTTCTTTTTTAGTTCAGTCACTCAGTCATGTCCGACTCTTTGCCACCCCATAGACTGCAGCATGCCAGGCTTCCCTGTCCATCACCAACTTCTGGAGCTTGCTCAAATTCATGTCCATTGAATCAGTGATGCCATTCAACCATCTCATCCTCTGTTGTCCCCTTCTCCTGCCTTCAATCTTTCCCAACATCAGGGTCTTTTCCAATGAGTTGGTTCTCAGCATCAGGTGGCCAAATTATTGGAGTTTCAGCTTCAACATCAGTCTTTCCAATGAATATTCAGGGCTGATTTCCTTTAGGATGGACTGGTTGGATCTCCTTGCAGTCGAAGGGACTCTCAAGTGTCTTCTCCAACACCAGAGTTCAAGAGTATCAATTCTTCAGCGCTCAGCTTTCTTTAAAGTCCAACTCTCACATCCATACATGACTGCTAGAAAAACCATAGCTTTGACCAGACAGACTTTTGTTGGTAATGTCTCTGCTTTTTAATATGCTGTCTAGATTGGTCATAGCTTTTCTTCCAAGAAGCAAGCGTCTTTTAATTTCATGGCTGCAGTCACCATTTGCAGTGATTTTGTAGCCTAAAAAAATAAAGTCTGCCACTATTTCCATTGTTTCCCCATCTATTTGCCATGAAGTGATGGGACTGGATGCCATGATCTTAGTTTTCTGAATGTTGAGTTTTAAGCCAACTTTTTCACTCTCCTCTTTCACTTTCATCAAGAGGCTTTTTAGTTCCTCTTCACTATCTGCCATAAAGGTGGTGTCATCTGCATATCTGAGGTTATTGATATTTCTCCCGGCAATCTTGATTCTTCATCCAGCCTGGCATTTCGCGTGATGCACTCTGCATAGAAGTTAAATAAGCAGGGTGACAATATACAGCCTTGACGTACTCCTTTTCCTATTTGTAACCAGTCTGTTGTTTCATGTCCAGTTCTAACTGTTGCTTCTTGACCTGCATACAGATTTCTCAGGAGACAGGTCGGGTGGTCTGGTATTCCCATCTCTTTAAGAATTTTCCACAGTTTGCTGTGATTCACACAGTCAAAGTGCTTCTTTAAGGATATATTAACTAACAAACCTAGCAGCTACTACAGTTTAAAAACAGTGTAGACAGTATTTTGCAATTATCTTCGATATATGATATAAAAGTAACCGTGACCTCTCTTGGAACCAAAGTCTTGGATACTGCTCACACGACGGTGATTCATGGCCTGACTTTATACTTTGACAGATTAAATGTCAGCATTCAAGCAAAGAAAAAAGTATTTTCCCCTTCCAATTCACCTACTTTCTGAACTAAATGCATGAATCCCAAGTTAAGAACTCTATTGCTAGGCAGACCCTCCCTCAAAGCAGGACAGATAAGCTACATTATTTTGTCATCTACATTTTGAGTCAGTCTTGCTCTGTTACCAGGCTCATCAATAGGCAGGTTGGGGTTGACGTATACACACTATCGTATGTGAAACTGGTAACTAATAAGAACTTACCGTATAGCAGAGGGAACTCTAGTCAATAGCTTATAATGACTTATATGGAAATAGAATCTAAAAAGGAGTGGATATGTGTATAACTGACTCACTTTGTTGTACAGCAGAAATGAACACAACCGTGTAAATCAACTTTACTCCAATAAAGTGAAGTGAAAGTATCAGTCACTCAGTCGTGTCCAACTCTTTGCGACCCCATGGACTGTAGCCTGCTAGGCTCCTTTGCCCATGTAATTTTCCAGGCAAGAATACTGGAGTGGGTAGCCAAAGGGGATCTTCTTGGCGCAGGGATCAACCTCGGATCTCCTGTATCTCAGGTGGATTCTTTACTGTCTGAGTGTCCAGAGAAGCCCCAGTGATGCCAGTGATCCATGAACCCGTTGTTGCCAGTCCCAGGGAGATAAGTGTTAAAACTAAGGATAGGTATTTACGAACTTTTATTACCACTTGTCAGAGAAATTTCTGTCTCCTAAACCTAATAATAAAAAATGGAGCTTGTGTTTGTATATATATATATATATATATATGGTTTTTAATTTAATTCTCCTAGCCATTTATTTTTATTTCAAATTTATAAAAGTCTCAATCTGTGACCTAATGGAAAAATTTTTTAACCTTTTTTTTTTTTTTAATGACAGATCATTTTAAAAACTCAGCTCATCTATGATTAATGCCTGGTCATTTGCTTTTCTGGATAAGAGAAAATTCAGGAAAAATTCAGGCCAAGGGACCTAAATTTATAAACTGTGTATCACCTAGAAAAACTAGACAAAAGTCAATATCTATTATCATTATTTCACTGTGGACACAGACTATTAAAAACAGAATGAATTTATTATTTTGAAAAGTTTACTCTCTTGTCATTTTTCTCATTTCATCAACCAGTGGAAATGATGGGAACCAGTAAAACCTGCAGACCAGATACTGGAAATCCCCCATCTACTGTGTTTGTTTGGAACCACACAGTTAAAAAAATTAGAACTAGAAGAGGAAGGAAAGTAAAACTAAGGTGCATGGAGGCCTGCTGGGTACTGCGGTCTTTTGCTGACATTATCTCATCAGTATTGACAAAGGCCCAAGAGCAGCAAGGGTCTGAACTGCCAGCTGGATGCTTGTCAACTCTGCATCAGAGCCCACGTGGTCTGTTTAGTATTAACCCTAAAGAACGTTAGAGGTCATCACACAGAGCTCCCTCATTTTACAAGTGAGGAGACTGATCTGAATTCAGAGCCCAGGTCTGTTTACTGGCTGGGAAAGTACAGCCAAGTAAACCTCAGTTTCCTTAACCTAAATGAAGATAAAAGTGGCACTAGCGGTAAAGAATCCGCCTGCCAATGCAGGAGACATAAGAGATGAGGGTTCGATCCTGGGGTCAGGAAGATCCCCTGGAGGAGGAAATGGCAACCCACTCTGGTCATTCTTGCCTGGAAAATTCCATGGACAGAGGAGCTTGGCAGGCTACAGCCCATGGGGTCACAAAGAATCAGACACATGGAGCATGCACACACCCACACCCAATCAAATTATAAAGATTAAACCTTATAACACAAGTAAAAGACTTGGTGTTATGCAATCAACAGTGTCAGGTACAATTATTATGATTACTATGCATCTGTCACAGCTGTGACCAGAGCCCAGAACCTGGACTCCCAACTGCATGTGCCTTCAAATATGCCAATATCTCCTTCTCTCCTCAATCAGGATTCTTATTTATTTTTATTTATTGTAATTGGAGGCTAATTACTTTACAATATTGTAGTGGTTTTTGCCATACATTGACATGAATCAGCCATGGATGTACATGTGTCCCCCATCCTGAACCCCCCTCCCACCTCCCTCCCCATCCTATCCCGCAGGGTCATCCCAGTGCACTGGCCCTGAGCATCCTGTCTCATTCATCAACCTGGACTGGTGATCTCTTTCATATATGCTAATGTACATGTTTCAGTGCTAGTCTCTCAAATCATCCCACCCTCGCCTTCTCCCACAGAGTCCAAAAGTCTGTTCTTTACATCTGTGTCTCTTTTGCTGCCTCGAATATAGGATCATCGTTACCATCTTTCTAAATTCTATATATATGTGTTAATATACTGTATTGGTGTTTTTCTTCCTGACTTACTTCACTCTGTATAATAGGCTCCAGTTTCAGGATTTTGACTGAAGTTTTTGTTCAGTTGCTAAGTCGTGGCCAACTCTTTGTGACCCCATGGACTACAGCACACCAGGCTTCCCTATCCTTCACTGTCTCTCAGAATTTGTGCAAACTCATACTCATTGAGTTGGTAATTCTATCCAACCATCTCATCCTCTGTTGCCCGCTTCTCCTGCCCTCAATCTTTCCCAGCATAGGTCTTTTCCAATGAGTCAGACCTAGGCATCAGGTGGCTGAAATATTGGAGCTTCAGCTTCAGTCCTTCCAATGAATATTCAGGGTTGATTTTCTTTAGGATTGACTGGTTTGATCTCTTTGCTGTTTAAGGAACTCTCAAGAGTCTTCAGCACCTCTATTTGAAGGCATCAATTCTTCAGTGTTCAGCCTTCTTTATGGTCCAACTCTCACATCCATACATGACTACTGGAAAAATCACGGTTTGACTACATGGACCTTTGTCCACACAGTGATGTCTCTGCCTTTTAATACACTGTTTACGTTTGTCATAGCTTTCCTTCCAAGGAGCAAGCATCTTTTAATTTCATGACTGCAATCACATAGTTATTATATGTGTGTTTTAACTGAGGCTCTATCAGAATAGTAATGACAACAACATTTTGGGAACATTTATTATGACCCATACATTACACTAAATGATTCACAGGCAAGATTTCAATTTCTCCTCATAACTTCACTATGAGGCAGTGGCTGTCATCACCCCAGTTTTATTTTATCTTTTTTTTTCCTTTTGGCCAAGCCACACAGTATATAGGATCTTAGTTCCCCAACCAGGAATCAAGCCCACGCCCCCTGCAGTGGAAGCGCAGACTCTTAACCACTGAACCACCTAGGAAGGGCCTATTACCCAGTTTTAAAGTGGGGAAACCTGAGGCACAAAGAGCAGCTGCCCACAGGTTGTGTAACCAACAGGAAGTCAAACCAGCGTGCAGACGAAGGCCGTCTCGTCAAGCCTGCACTGGCATACGAATGTGAGCGATGCCTCCATAACCTCACAGCCAGGAGCAGGTAAGAAGTTAAATGGCTCTGTTACAAAAGACAAGAGGGCACTGAGAAAATGCCACTGGGAAAAGAACAACCCCAATCGGGAGGGACAGGAAAGAAACCAAAGGCCAGGATAGATGGGAGTGGGAAGGGAAGGAGAGATGGAAGGAGACTGGGGGCTAAGGAATCAACAAGGATGAGACCTGCTTTAGAAACTTCAGCAAAAAGACAGGGGAAGACAGTTGTGGGAAAGTCAGGGACGATATTGTAAAAGTACACTAGAGCCACGGCATCACGGAGATTCTGTTAGCAGGGAGACTCCCACCAGCAACAGGGACCCCCTGCAGACAAGACACCGCCCAGGCTGTCATTAACATGAAATAGATTTCTGAGCCGAGGATTTCTCTGCCTAGGATTCAATGTGCAGGGTTAGCTGTCTCTGTGAGTCTTTACCGAGAATATTGCTTCTTCCCACACCTCCAAACAGAACAAGTCACGTTCACAGGGAACGCTGGGACCTGTGTAAGCTACATGTCCATTGGAGTGGCCCAAAAGTATGCAACTTTGCTACCGTGAGATCCTCCGTGGGCATTCCCAGAAGACCAAAGAGCTGGTGGATCACAGTCAATCTTGAGCCGGAAGACCGTGCAACCTTCTCCAAACTTCATAGTCCAAACAAAATAGGCATGGTCTGTTCTTCAGGATGAATCCCAAACTCTTCTCTCTCTCTTTAAGGCCCTCTTTGTCACTTTGACTCCACTAATCCAGTATTTTTTCACTCGGCGCCATTAAACTTACCTCATGGCTGCTTCTGCATCATTGCCTGAGGGCAGCCCTCCTCCAGGGCTGGATCTACACCCTTTTGTCCTCTGTCTTCTGCGAAAACCCCTCTCCTCTTGCAAAGCTAAGCTTAAAATCCACTTGGTCTGAAATTTTCTCTAAATGCTCAGTTTAACATTGGTGGTTCCCCATTTCTGAACAGCTAAAGTCACAGTACATTCAACACGGGTGTTCTGTTTTATAGGTGAGCATACCCCAAAATGCTCAGAGACCAGCTGGCCTCCCATCAAGTCCCTGCTGGCTGAGGTCCCTCAGAGTCTCCATCAAAGCCCGACCCAAGCGAGGAACCTGGACTGACCTCTGAGCAGAGAAGGGACAGATGACCACCCAGTGTGTGTTCCAAGCATTGAACATGACAAGGAGTCTTCCTTCTCAGAATAAAATCCTGATAAAAACTAAGATACTCATCTGTCTGGATTTTACCTGCAGTGGACTGTGGGTGGGTTAGATGATCCTGAAAGTATCCATAAATAAGCCAATTAACTTGAAACAGACGGATGTAACACTGAAATCAAGTTAAACCATCTCTGGACACTGTTTCCATGTTAAGTCTTCAGCTGGTGTCATAGAGAGAGCACGCAGTTTGGAATCAAACAAGCCACAGTTTGACTATTGGATTCTCTTCTATGTGCCACAGACCTTGGGCAATCATTCCAACGTTCTGAAGGTCAATTGCCCTCTCTGTGAATTGGAGGTAATAATAGGCACGACATATATTACTTTGAGCCTAAGCTGAGATAGTAGGTAACCTGATATCCAGCGTCGCGGTTTCCCCAGTCCCTCCCAAACTGTCTTTTCTTAAAGTCAAAGAAAACCCAGCAAGTGGAACCATTAGCTTAAATTCTGTTAACAACTCTCCCTTCAGTTCATCCACCCCCAGAAACAGCTCACTAGTGTGGGCTGGAGGAAGTGGTCTCTTCCCTCCATGGACCACTGACAGACAAGTACAGAGCATCAGTGCCCCCCACACTGAACCACAGGCTAAGGGAGAGACACCCGGTGAGCCCATGACTGTGTTCTCCGTGGCTCCTTAACGCTCCCTCTCCCCCCATCTCTCCCCCACCCCCCTACACAAGCACATGCCATCTCCACACCTTCATGTCACAAAGCATCTCTCACAGTCTCCATAGCCTGCAAAATTGTATAAATCATACCTCTTTTTAGGGCTTCCCTCGTGGCACAGATGGTAAAAAAAAAAAAAATCCACCTGCAATGCAGGAGACATGGGTTTGATCCCTGGATTGGGAAGATCCCCTGCAGAAGGGAATGGCTACCCACTCCAGTATTCTTGCATGCCTCTTTTTATTGCAACCAATTTGGTTATCCTTCTTTCGCTCCCAAAATAAGCTCTTCACATCAGAGGCTATTTGGCAATGAAGAAGTTGCTTAGAGTAAAAGTAATTTGCCCACCCAGAAATGTTCTAAGGAAGGTGAGAATAAAGCAAAGGGCATTACAGCATTTCCTCCTCTTGTGAAATACCTATTATTCAGCAGTTTTACACGGCCTTTCATCCTTTTCTACCTCTCACCTCCATGGACAGGAACATGTGCAAATACCAGCATAAGTCCAAGGAGAGAGTTATTAGGGATATTACTTAGTATTCACATGTTCATAATAAAACTTTATATTTGTATAACATCTTGCAGCTTTCAGAGCACTTTAATCTGTATTATCTTTCTGATCACCACAAAGAGATAAGGCAGGATTATTTTTAAACCCCATGTATAATGAGGAAACAAATTAAGGAATATGACTTGCTAAAGGTCATTCAAAGAGTAGCCCAAGTTGAACCTGTGCTAACTTACTTTTAATCTAGTAATCCAATGTTCACAGAGTCTGAAGGCAGTAAATCCAGAAATTGCTTTTTCAGATTAAATATTTGTTCATTCATTCAACAAATTCAAAGTTCACTCTCCACCACGTGTCCCAAAGAGGAAACCTCAGATCCCTTCTGTTATCAAATTCTATCATCCTCCCATCATAGACAGCTACGTCTCTTCAGTTCAAATCTTATCCTAGAGATTTCTACCATTTCCTCCATGTCCCTCCTCCCCCACACGTAAGGTACACTGACAAGCTCCTATAAGGGACCCCAACACAGCCCTGACTCACTGGTCCCGGCTGACTGGACCAGCACTGGACAGATGATCCAACCTGTTCCGATGGGGCACTCTCTCCCAGAAATTAGGATTTGAGACCTAGAGTCTGAATCATACTCACATGTTACTGAGAGGCAGAAATTAAAGTTTTATTGAAAATACCTGTTTTGCCCAAAAGAGACTAAAATAGACACATAGAAAGTTGCAGAAGTAAGAGATTATTCAACCCCAAAGAAGAAAAAGTAGAGACAAGCTGCCAGTATTTTCCCTATTCTGTGAAGAAAAATGCAAAACAGAATTTCATGTGATTCTCCTGCTTCTTCACCAAAATACTACTTCTATATTACTACTGCTTCTATTACTAACCCCTCACCTCCATCACCACCACCACCATCATCATACCCCCACCAACACCATCATCACCACCGCCATCACCATCATCACCACCATCACCATCACCATTATCACCATCAACATCATCACCATCACCACCACTGCCATCACCACCACCATCATCATACCCCCACCAACACCACCATCACCATCATCACCACCATCACCATCATCACCATCACCATCATCACCATCAACACCATCATCACCACCATCACCATTAACACCATCATCACCACCATCACCATCACCATTATCACCATTAACAACATCACCACCATCACTACCATCACCATCACCATCAACACCATCACTACCACCACCATCACCGTCATCACCACCATCACCATTATCACCATCAACACCATCATCACCATCATCATCAGCAACACCGTCATCACCACCACCATCACCGTCATCATCCTTTCCTGAAGCCACAATCTATGAGTTTCTATACCCAGCAATCCAACAAGTTCTGCTGGCCCTGCTCTTACAGACTGGTCTCCCTTTGTCCAGTGTAAACACCTTCACCAAAAATCTCTAACCACACCAGTTCAATCTACCAGTAGAATATTGTCAGTACTTTGTTGGCTTCTACAACCACTCGCAATTGTGTCCCCTTCAAATCCTCACAAGATGCCTCTGAATTGTTTGGCCTCCCCATAGAAGTGTCTTTTTTAGTTCAGGATACATATAACCTAGGGCTATGTGGTGATCCACTGAGAGGTACACACCTCGGAAAACTGACTTCAGTCAAAAGTCCTTGGAGAGTTTCCCTGCTGGTCCAGTAGTTAAGAATCCATCTGCCAATGCAGGGGCCATGGGCTTAATTCCTGTTTGGGGAAGTTTCCACATGCCTCAGGGCAACAAAGCCCATGTGCCCAACTACTGAGCCTGCTCTCTAGAGCCCCCAAGCTGCAACTACCGAGCCCACGTGCTGCAAGCACTGAAGCCTCTGAGCTCTAGAACCTGTGCTCTGCATAACAGAAGCCACCACAATGAGATGTCTACAGGCCACAACTAGGAAGTAGCCCCTGCATGTCGCAACTAGAGAAAGCCTGCACCCATCAACAAAGACCCAGCACAGCCAAAAATAAAATGAATAAAAGTTTTTAAAAGGTCCTTGGAGAAGAATCAGCAATTTGAATCAATATTTGGGAATTATGAAAAATATGGCCATATAAAGTAATGACATGCATGAATTTTTTTCGACCCTGAATACTAAGCCTACAGAAATTTTCCTGTGATAAACCCCTGGTAAATCTTCTTCCCCCATGTCCCCACCCAGGAGAAACTGTGAAGAGAATGGCGGAGGGAATGTCTTCAAGGCACCGACAATGTCTCTCAGCCACGCTCAGGCTCTGCCTGTCCCTGGTACCCTCTTCCCTGGCTCCTCCTCTCTCCCACAAACTCCCTCTCTGTTCCCCTCTCTGGAAATCACCAGCTCACACCATCTCCCCCCGTCCGTGCTGGACCGTGAACCCTCACAATGTCTGTTCGAACACTCCTGCTCCATGTTCTCTTCCTATTTCCACTAGAGCGAAACAGAACAGGACGGATGGCCAGCCAAGGTCTCACAGTTCTACCAGCGTTTACTTAAAACCTCCTTTGCATCGTTCATATTAGTGGACAAGGCAAAGCTCAAGGAGGGGTCCGAGCACCTTCTAGAGGAACCCTACCCTGAGGTCCCTGCCGGGGAAAGTGACCTAAGTATAACCCCAGGTTCTGTGCTGGTCCCTGTGATGCCTGAACCTGGGCTGGGCACGAGCCCAGGAGAGCCAGCCCTCCAGCTGACTGGCACCTCCAGACTCCGCCTGCTATGCGAGCACCAGACCATGCACGTTCTTGTTCTGAATGGAACACCCAGAGGATCTATAGCAGGATCAGTCAGTAGCAGGAGCAAAGTTGAAAGATCGAGAAACAGAAATAAGAGCTGAGTGAGACCATCTTTAAATTCGTCTCCCTGGCTACCTCTCTGCCCTCCTCCCTCTTTCAGTTCAAAGTGGACAGAACATGCTTTGAATCAGGGGTCCCTAACCCCCAGGCCATGGATCAGTGGCCCGCTAGGAACTGGGCTGCCCAGCAGGAGGTGAGCGGCAGGTGGACGGGCAAGGCTTCATCTTTACGTCCAGCTGCTCTCCATTCTTCTCATTACCGCCTGAGCTCTGGCTCCCGTCAGATCAATGACAGCATTGATTGACAATGCTTCTTTGAGAAAGAAGCACAATGAAAGAACACAGTGAATGTAATGCACTTGAATCATCCGGAAACTGTCCCTCCACCCCATCCATGGAAAAACCATCTTCCACGAAACTAGTCCCTGGTGCCAAAAATACTAGGAACCGCTGCTTTATATGCAGGGAGCAGAGGCTCCGTTTCGTTTCCTCTCTTGCTTCCTGTTTTCTGCCTCTTCATAAGTGAACCTAGAGGCTAGCTAGACAAGCCGCCCTTCCCGCAGTCCACTTCCTGGCTTTGCGTGCTCAGATGGGCAAATGGGCTCAGAGCCCTTCTCACAGGCAAGTCATCGGTGAGCCACTGCATTCGGCTTCCGGTCAGAAAGGCCCAAGCATCGTGACTTAAAGACAGAAAGCAATGACCTTTCTCACTTTCTCTGCTCCCTCTGGAGCAGAGTAGTTGCTGGTGGGTTTCAAGAACTTGTAAAACTGCAGGGTTGAGATTCTCTTGGCTTTTCCCTCCTGCTGGCGCTCCAACCATAACACCCAAGTTCAGGCCCAGACAGAAGAAAAGGAAACAAGGGCTTTCTAGGGGATTTCCCCACCCAATGTCTTCTTCCTGTGTTTCACTGGACACTCTAACCTGAAAGAAAGATGGTAAACGCAGTTTATTTTTAGTTAATATTGATATGCTTGATTATACATCGGCAATGAAAAGGAAAGAACTAATAGTGTGCAGGCAGTTAGCAACAACTACCACTATTGACTCAACGGGCATGAATTTGAGCAAACTCTGGGAGATAGTGATGGACAGGGGAGGCTGGTGTGCTGCAGTCTGTGGGGTTGCAGAGTCGGACAGGACTTAGCAACTGAACAACAACCACTATTGAACAGAATGGCAAGTTAGATTCACGGACTCTGCCTAGGTCTATTGCATGCTCCAAACCAACTAGTATCAGAGCTCTTTCTTGGGAGCTCTTAGACACAGTTCTAGCTTTTAATAAAGTAATGCACCTTACACCCAATTGTCCTGGAGTGATTGCCAGAGCTGGACATAGGGAATTCCCAGGATTCTTGGATAAATCCCATCTAAAGCATCAGCATCCCAACTCCTCAGTAATTTAGTTACCTTGGCCCAGCTACTTAACTAACCTTTCTGAAACTCCACTTTGTCATCAATAAAATGGAAGTATCACCACACTCTTCACAATTCAACCTACTACAGAGTGATACATGATGAAGCCTTAAGATTTCAATTCTGTAACATACGAGGTCACAGGGTTGCAAGGTTAAATCAATGGCTGGGGTGAGCTTGCACAATGGGAAGGGAAGTGAAGTGAAAGTTGCTCAGTTCTGTCTGACTCTTTGTGACCCCATGGACTGTATAGTCCATGGAATTCTCCAGGCCAGGATACTGGAGTGGGTAAGACTTGCCCTTCTCCAGGGGATCTTCCAAACCCAGGTCTCCTGAATTGCTGGTGGATTCTTTACCAGCTAAGCCACAAGGGAGGCCCAAGATTACTGGAGTGGGTAGCCTATCCCTTCTCCAGTGGATCTTCCTGATCCAGGAATCGAACCAGGTTCTCCAGCATTGCAAACGGGTTCTTTTTTGTTGTTGTTGTTCATTTATTTTCATTAGTTGGAGGCTAATTACTTTACAATATTGTTGTGGTTTTTGCCACACATTGACATGAATCAGCCATGGATTTACATGTGTTCCCCATTCTGAACCCCCTCCCACCTCTCTCCCCATCCCATTCCTCTGGGTCATCCCAGTGCACCAGCCCCGAGCACTTGTCTCATGCATCCAACCTGGACTGGCAATCTGTTTCACACTTGATAATATACATGTTTCGATGCTGTTCTCTCAGATCATCCCACCCTCACCTTCTCCCACAGAGTCCAAAAGTCTGTTCTGTACATCTGTGTCTCTTTTTCTGTCTTGCATATAGGGTTATCATTACCATCTTTCTAAATTCCATATATATGTGTTAGTATACTGTAATGGTCTTTATCTTTCTGGCTTACCTCGCTCTGTATAATGGGCTCCAGTTTCATCCATCTCATTAGAACTGATTCAAATGAATTCTTTTTAATGGCTGAGTAATATTCCATTGTGTATATGTACCACAGCTTTCTTAACTGGTCAACCATTTGTAAAAGAATGAAACTAGAACACTTTCTAACACCATAACAAAAATAAACTCAAAATGGATTAAAGATCTAAATGTAAGACCAGAAACTATAAAACTCCTAGAGGAGAACATAGGCAAAACACTCTCCGACATAAATCACAGCAGGATCCTCTATGACCCAGCTCCCAGAATATTGGAAATAAAAGCAAAAATAAACAAATGGGACCTAATGAAACTTAAAAGCTTTTACACAACAAAGGAAACTATAAGCAAGGTGAAAAGACAGCCTTCAGAAGAAATGGGAGAAAATAATAGCAAACGAAGCAACAGACAAAGGATTAGTCTCAAAAATATACAAGCAACTCCTGCAGCTCAATTCCAGAAAAATAAATGACCCAATCAAAAAATTGGCCAAAGATCTAAACACACATTTCTCCAAAGAAGACATACAGATGGCTAACAAACACATGAAAAGATGCTCAACATCACTCATTATCAGAGAAATGCAAATCAAAACCACAATGAGGTTCCATTACACGCCAGTCAGGATGGCTGCTATCCAAAAGTCTACAAACAATAAATGCTGGAGAGGGTGTGGAGAAAAGGGAACCCTCTTACACTGTTGGTGGGAATGCAAACTAGTACAGCCACTATGGAGAACAGTGTGGAGATTTCTTAAAAAACTGGAAATAGAACTGCCATATGACCCAGCAATCCCACTCCTGGGCATACACACCGAGGAAACCAGAACTGAAAGAGACACGTGTACCCCAATGTTCATCGCAGCACTGTTTATAATAGCCAGGACATGGAAGCAACCTAGATGCCCATCAGCAGACGAATGGATAGGGAAGCTGTGGTACATATACGCAAAGGGGTTCTTTACCAACTGAGCTATCACAAGGCCAGGAATTCCAGACCTCACAGTCGTCTAGTGCCACCTAGTGGCAGCTGTTGAGTAATGACAGGAAGGTTCTGGATACCAAGCTGGCTTGAACTTGGAAAAACGACAGTCATCTGGTTCAATTATCGACTCATCCTCAGGTACCATGCTTCCTGAGAGCCAGTTACCTGGTCTTCCCCACTGGTCTCAAACAACGCTCCGGAACTGCCTACCCGCAGGGTAAGAAACTCGCCAGTCCCCAGGTAGGAATGGGGGCAGGTGCCAGATGAGAAGCCATCCATGGATCACTTTATATTATAATTTACACAAAAGAGAAGGAAGCCGGTCTTGGTGAGGAGCCCAGCCCCTCCAGTCTCACCTCCTGCTACAGGACATCCGCTGGCCTCCTCCCACCCATCAGAGCACAGGCCTCCTTCCTACCAGGGCACTTTCTGGTGGCCGTGTCCTCCTTCATCACCATGACCCTGCTTGAGAACACCACCACCCCAGCCATCTGTTTCCTGTCAGTGGTCTGTCCCACTAACATTACATTGCTTCTCTCAGTTAACCCTGTTATGCAAGTCATTTAGCTGTGCTTCCTCTCTAAATTAAAATCCTCTTTCTCCCAGAGGGATATGCTCATGTAAACAGCCATTTCCTCACAGTCCCTGTTGCCCTCGGCTCACTTTCCCCGCATCTCATGGTACTTAGTTCTCTGTCACGTCTCCCCCTTCACCCCTTTGCTTTGCATCTAGATAACCAATTACATGAGGGAGAAGAAGCTTGCAGTGACTGAGAAACCTCAGCTCAGTGATGTTCAAACAGGAAGCTCACTTTGTTCTCAAAAATGTACATACTTTCTTACAATAGCCAAGATATAGAAGCAACTTAAGTGCACATCACACATAAGTGGATAAAGATGATGTGGTATATATATAAATACTACTCAGCCATAAAAAAGAATGAAAATTTTGTCATATGCAACAGTATAGATGGACCTGGAGGGTATTCCACTTAGCAAAAACAAGTCAGAGAAAGACAAATGCTACATGTTTTCACTTACATGTGAAATATGTATTTGATGAGAACATATAAGTTTTACTCTCTAAGCAGATTTTATTTATGCAATTCAGCATTACATATGATATGTCATACATCAGATTCTCAGACTTTATTCATCTACTAGCTTTAAGTTGGGGGGCTCCCCAGGTGACACTAGTGGTAAAGAACCTGCCTGCCAAAGCACGAGATGTAAGGGACGTGGGGGGGTTGGATCCCTGGGTCTAGAAGATCCCCTGGAGGAGGGCACAGGACCTCCTAATACCCACTCCAGTATTTTTGCCTGGAGAATCCCAGGAGGAACATGGTGGGCTATGGTCCATGGGGTTGTGAAGAGTCAGGCACAACTGAAGTGACATAGCGCACACACACACAGGCCTGCATTAGCTTTAAGTTTGTACCTTTTCACCAACTTCTTATTTCTCCAACCACTGGAAATCACTTTTTTTCTGTTTGTATTAGTTTAACTCTTTTTCTCATATACAGTCTAAGTGATACCATGCACTATTTGTCCTTCTCCGCCTGGCATATTTCACTTAGCACAGCATCCTCAAGGTCCATCCATGTTGTCCCACCTCACGGGATTTCCTTTTCTCATACCTGAGTAAGATGCCATTGCATCCATTCATCCATTAACGGACACTTGGGTTGCTGCCATATCTTGGCTCTTATGGATAATGCCACAATGAACACGGGAGCATGGATATATTTTTGATATCCTCTCTCATTTCCTTTGGCTATATACTCAGAAGAGGAATTGCTGGATCCTATGATGGTTCTATAACTAGCACTGATCGACTGGACTTCATGGGCCAAGTGTTAGTCACTCAGTCGTGTCTGACTCTTTGCGACCCCATGGACTGTAGCCCACCAGGCTCCTCTGTCCATGGGATTCTCCAGGCAAGAACACTGGAGTGGGTTGCTATTAACCACAATCTCAGTCATGTTCCATGCATCGGTTCAGGTAAGCCCTCTGAGATAGGTGCTATTTTGATTGTCATCTCCGTTTCATATGAGATGAATGAAGAGGGTTCGGTCATTTGCCACATTTGCACAGAGAGGACGAAGCAGAGCCAGGCCTTAACCTGAAAGAGCTTGGTTCCAGAGCCCACACTGTCAACCCCAACACCCTTCAGATGAGGACAACAGAGAAGGGAAGGAGGTCCTGATTATCTACCCAGGACCGCTAGGTCACTGTGAAAACTCAGCTGATATGATGAGGAAGATGGGGGCCCTAAAGGTTTGAACAGAGCAATGACGTGATCTTAGTTACATGCTAACAGGATCACAATTGGCGCTTTGTAGAAAGTGTGGTGTGGGAGTAGGGGTGGGAAGCAGAGAGAGCAGTTGCAAGACTGCAATGATCCAGGCCAGATATTGCCCCCTTCCCCTCTCTTCATAGTGAGATGCCTCCTTGTTCATGTTAACCGTCCTCTTGCCAAGCATGGTACCTGGCATAATGATGATGGCTGAATGAAGTCTTTGGCGACAGCAGTCATACTAGTCAAATGGCAGAGGAACCGTGCATGCACTTGTCCATATTAAAAACGTAGTCACCCTCAAGGGTGATGGAAGGCATGCAAATGGAAAGAGGCACTGTTTCAAACCTCAGTTCACAGAGAATATATGCTTTGCCTGCTGTCAGTTTACTGAAAACCTATAAACAAATTCTACTCTTTTCTCCACTCATGGGCGCCCAGGTGGACATGCAAAACTGGGTTTGGGAAGTCAAGATCCTATCTTGTTTGCATCCCTGAGGTCACGCCGTGGCTCTCTGGGAAGGCTGTTATTACAGAATACCTGGGTTTATTCAAAGCTTCTGCATCACCCAAGAGATAAAACCATCATTCTTCTGCTCTCATCATGAGCATTTGTGTGTATCCAAGGGATATTCTAAAGAAGTACTGTCCCTCTAAATTGACTGTCTGAACTTTTGATGCACTCACCTTGGGATAAATCTGGACCAAGAGCTGATGCCTTGTAAAGGAAGGTCCTGACTTAGCACACAAATGTACTTTCTCTCCTGGACGGTACATGAGTCTTAGATTAGCCAAGTCAGAAGCGGCATCATGGTGACTCTGACTCACATCGGATCTGTGCCATCTGAAGTCAGGAATGCATTTCTGTTCTTTTCAGTCCTGGAGTTTGCAGTAGGGATCCTGGTCAATGCCTTCATTTTCTTGGTGAATTTCCGGGACCTGGTGAGGAGGCAGTCCCTGAGCCACTGTGATCTCGTCCTGTTGAGTCTCAGCCTCACCCAGCTTGTCCTGCACGGGCTGCTCCTTCTGAAGGCCATCCAGCTTACTCATTTCCAGCGGCTAAGAGATCCGCTGAGCTTCAGCTACCAGACCATCATCGTATTCTGGATGATTGTCAACCAAGCCAGCCTCTGGTTCGCCACGTGCCTTAGTCTCCTCTACTGCTCCAAGATTGTCCGTTTCTCTCACGCCTTCCTGCTCCGTGCGGCAAGCTGGATCTCCAGAAAGATCCCCCAGATGCTTCTGAGTGCTGTGGTTCTCTCCTGTGTCTGCACTCTTCTCTGCTTATGGGACTTTTTTAGTGGATCTCATTTCTCAGCTGTAACTAGGCTGCTCACGAATAACAGTACTGAACTCAATTTGAACATTGCAAAGCTCAGTGTCTTTCATTCCTTCCTCTTCTGCTGCCTGGCGTCCGTCCCTTCTTTCTTGCTCTTCCTGGTTTCCTCTGGGGTGTTGGTGTTCTCCCTGGGGAGGCACGTGAGGATGATGAGGGCCAAAACCAGAGGCTCTCGGGACCCCAGCCTGGAGGCTCATACCCGGGCGCTCAGGTCTCTTGTCTCTTTCTTCTGCCTGTATGTGCTGTCACTCTGCGCCGCCTTATTCTCGATACCGTTGCTGATGCTGTGGCGCAGCAAGGCCGGGGTGATGGTCTGCGTAGGGATAATGGCAGCCTGTCCCTCGGGACATGCAGTCATCCTGATCTCAGGGAATGCCAAGCTGAGGAGGGCTGTGGACACCATTCTGCTTTGGGCTCAGAGCAGCCTCAGGGTAAGAGTGGACCACAAGACAGATCCCAGGATGCCAGGTCTATGTTGAGAGCAGACATGAAATTGGCCCTGTGTGGCCATGCCTCTGATTGTTCACAAAGCCTTCAGAAACCCACTCCAATTTCTTCTGTAAAATATAACTCCAAGTCTGTCTACATCCATTGGGCCCATCTACAGTAGAATAAAACAATGAAAGCTCTACACATGGCATAGGCAAGTAGGATGGCATTGATTGCCTAGGTTTCTCTTGACAGAAAGTGGTGCTAGTCGCTCAGTCATGACCAACTATTTGCAATCCCATGGACTGTAGCCCGCCAGGTTCCTCGGTCCATGGAGCTCTCCAGGCAAGAATACTAGAGCGGGTAGCCATTCCCTTCTCCAGGGGATCTTCCTGACCCAGGGATCAAACCCAGGTCTTCTGCATTGCAGGCAGGTTCTTTACATTCTGAACCACCAGGGAACCCTTTAAAAATGAACAAAATAGAGAAGCAAAGCACTCAGCGTAAATGTTCTGCACACTATAGCTTACTAGTGCTTGGTATGACCCACACCATGAGAAATCACCTCTTATGAAATGATATCTAAATTCCAAGGGAGCATGGTTGGCTTTTCACACAATGGCTATTTCTTCAAATAGATGCAAGTATGATATTTGAACATTTTCACTACCTTGGCAATGATATTATCCTCCTCAAACTCCACAATTTTCATGGAAACATAAAATATGAAAAGACAAACACCGTGGAAGAACAGTGATGTCATCACTTCAGTTTCAAGAGGTACTACATCAAAGCTCCTACAGGAACCAGAGGATGGGTCATTTTGTCTGAAAGTGCACTGATTCAGAAATGTATATTCAACCTGCTCTATAATGGGAGACAAAAAGGAAGATACTTGCTCAGTGGGGTGCCCTGGATGCAAAGCCTGTCTCTGCCTTCTGACTCTATTCCACTTGAGGTCAGTACCAAGCACTGGTCAGTCTAGTTGGGGAATCTGCCAAAATAGCCTCCCTGAAAAGCATGTTTGCAGAGACCAGCATTCTCTGTCTGCCTGCACAGAAGCCTAGCCAGGAAGTCTTTCCTCGAATCAGATCCTAAATGGCTCAGTAGAGAGACAGGTATACCAGTATAGATCTTCACAGGCTTCAAAGCATAGTCCAGCCCTTCTCCAAAGGTTTGATAGAATCTGCCTGTGAAGCCATTTGGTCTTGGACTATCCCACTACTGGCACATACCCTGAGAAAATCACAATTCAAAAGACACATGTACCCCAGTGTTCATTGCAGCGCTTTTCGCAATAACCAAGGCATGGAGACAACCTAAATGTCCAACAACAGATAAACAGATGAAGAAGACGTGGCACAGGTGTCCCATGGGCTATTACTCATCCATGAAAAGGAATGAGATTGGGTCATTCACAGAGATGTGGGTGGACCTACAGTCTGTCGTACAGAGTAAAGTAAGTCAGAAAGAGAAAAACAAATCCCAAATAATAATGTATATGTGTGGACTCTAGAAAATGATACAGATGCACCTATTTCCAGGGCAGGAATAGAGACACAGATGTAGAGAACAAACGTGTGGGCACAGTGGGGGAGGGAGAGCAGGACTGACTGATATACACTACCGTGTGTAAAATAGATAACCAAAGTTATCCTGTGTGTGAAAGTCGCTCAGTCGTGTCCGACTCTTTATGACCCCAGGGACTATACAGTCCATGGTATTCTCCAGCCCAGAATACTGGAGTGGGTAGCCTTTCCCTTCTCCAGGGGATTTTCCCAACCCAGAGATCGAACCCAGGTCTCCTGCATTGCAGGCGGATTCTTTACCAGCTGAGCCACAAGGGAAGCCCTAGGTTTCCCTCAAAGACAGAGGTCCCCACTCTTGGCTGCACATTAGGGGAGCTTTCAAAATCTCAATGACTAGGTCACACACTAGGCTGATTAAATCAAATCTCCGGAGGTAGAACCCAGGCAACCTTTTTTTTAAGGATCCCGGGTGACCAGGGTACAACCAATGTTGAGACCCCTGTTCCAGTTGCTCTGATTATTGAGCAGTCCGATGTGATCCTTCAACTGAACTGTACTGGGACCTTTTAATTCCACCTTCCCCTGGAGGACTTGGAGGACTATGAAAGAGAACGATAAAGGACATCCTTTCTTATTTTTCTTCCTCTTGTTTTGCCTAAACTCTCTCTGGACAGGTCTCCATTACATCTTACTGCTCTCCACAGCTTTTTTAGCATTATATTTTGACATAATCTTAAAGTTGCAAGAATTTCCATATACCCTTTATCCAAATGTACTCATTTCTTTCATTTGCCCATTTCTCTCTCCTCTCCTCCCCACCATTCCAATCCAAAAATATAGGGTTCACTGTAGTCTTCCTCTTTTATATACTCATAACGCCTTTAGCCATAAGAAATGCCCTCCATTTATGTTCAGTATATTTGCCCATTTGCGTACATATAGAATACATAAAAAGTGGTTTCAGAATTTCTACCCTATAACACTGCAGAAGCAAAATAACAAGAGTTCAGTAACTATTTGCAGAATTTTTTTCATTTTTAGGCAAAATTTATACACAGCAATATGCACAGGTTTTAAATGTAAAACTTGGTGAGGCTTGATAAATACGTACGTACCTATGTGTATATACATTCATGTAACCAATACCTCAAACATAATATCTAATATTTCTATCATAACAGAAAGTTCCAGTATTCCTCTCCCAATAAATCTCCACCCACCATGGGCAACCACTGTACTAATTTCTTCACAGTTTATTTCTTCCCATGGATGAGTTTTGTCTGTTCTTATATGGAATCATGTGGTTTGGACTCTTGTCTTGCTACTTTCACTCCATATAATACCTTTGAGATTCATCCTTAATAGTACGTGAGTCATAAATTGTTTATCTACTTCTGATGATCACTTGCATTGTTTACACTGTGGAACTACTATGAATAAACATTCTTGAATCCACCTTTTGGTGACCGCAGTTTTCATTTCTCTTAGATAAATTCCTAGGAGTGGAATTACTGTGTCATAAAGTTGATGTGCATTTATCTTTACAAGACACTGCTAAAGAGTTTTCCAGAGTGAATCTGGCATTTCAGGTTCCCATCAACGGTGCAGGAGACTTGTTCTACATTTCCACCAACATTTGGTATTGTCGGTCTTTTTTAATTTGGGCCATTCTAGTGGAGGTAAATGGTATTTCATTGTGGTTTTAATTTGCATTTCCCTGACAACTAGTATTTGCTTTTCTCTGGCTTATTTCACAAATGCAAAAAGGCAAAATGGTTGTCTGAGGAGGCCTTACAAATAGCTGAGAAAAGAAGAGAAGCTAAAGGCAAAGGAGAAAAGGAAAGATATACCCATTTGAATGCAGAGTTCCAAAGAACAGCAAGGAGAGATAAGAAAGCCTTCCTCAGCAATCAATGCAAAGAAATAGAGGAAAACAATAGAATGGGAAAGACTAGAGATCTCTTCAAGAAAATTAGAGACACCAAAGATGGGTACAATAAAGGACAGATATGGTGTGTACCTAACAGAAGCAAAAGATATTAAGAAGAGGTGGCAAAAATACACAGAGGAACTATACAAAAAAGATCCTCAAGAAAGATGGTCACGATGGTGTGATCACTCACCTAGAGACAGACATCCTGGAATGCGAAGTCAAGTGGGCCTTAGGAAGCATCACTACCAGCAAAGCTAGTGGAGGTGATAGAATTCCAGTTGAGCTATTTCAAATCCTAAAAGGTAATGTTCTGAAAGTGCTACACTCAATATGCAAGCAAATTTGGAAAACTCAGCAGTGGCCACAGGACTGGAAAGGGTCAGTTTTCATTCCAATCCCAAAGAAAGGCAATACTGAAGAATGCTCAAACTACCACACAATTGCACTCATATCACACATTAGCAAAGTAATGCTCAAAATTCTCCAAGCCAGGCTTCAACAGTACGTGAACTGTGAACTTCCAGATGTTCAAGCTGGATTTAGAAAAGGCAGGGGAACCAGAGATCAAATTGCCAACATCCGCTGTATCATCAAAAAAGCAAGAGAGTTCCAGAAAAACATCTGCATTATTGACTATGCCAAAGCCTTTGACTGTGTGGATCACAACAAACTGTGGGAAGTTCTTAAAGAGATGGGAATACCAGACCACCTGACCTGCCTCTTGAGAAATCTGTATGCAGGTCAAGAAACAACAGTTAGAACCCGGTGTGGAACAACAGACTGGTTCCAGATCAGGAAAGGAGTACATCAAGGCTGTATATTGTCACCCTGCTTATTTAACTTATAGGCAGAATACATCATGAGAAATGCTGGACTGGATGAAGCACAAGCTGGAATCAAGATTGCCAGGAGAAATATCAGTAACCTCAGATATGCAGATGACACCATCCTATGGCAGAAAGTGAAGCAGAACTAAAGAGCCTCTTGATGAAAGTGAAAGAGGAGTGCAAAAAAGTTGGCTTAAAACTCAACATTCAGAAAACTAAGATCATGGCATCCAGTCCCATCATTTCATGGCAAATAGGTGGGGAAACAGTGGAAACAGTGGCAGACTTTATTTTTGGGAGCTCCAAAATCACTCTAGATGGTGACTGCAGCCATGAAATTAAAGGACGTTTGCTCCTTGGAAGAAAAGTTATGACCAATCTAGACAGCTTATTAAAAAGCAGAGACATTACTTTGCCAACAAAGGTCTGTCTGGTCAAAGCTGTGATTTTTCCAGTAGTTGTGTATGGATGTGAGAGTTAGACTATAAAGAAAGCTGAGCACCGATGAATTGATGCTTTTGAACTGTGGTGTTGGAGAAGACTCTTGAGAGTCCCTTCGACTGCAAGGAAATCCAACCAGTCCATCCTAAAGGAAATCAGTCCTGAATATTCATTGGAAGGACTGATGTTGAAGCTGAAACTCCAATATTTTGGCCACCTGATGCGAAGAACTGACTCTTTTGAAAAGACCCTAATGCTGGGAAAGATTGAAGGCAGGAGGAGAAGCGGATGACAGGGGATGAGATGGTTGGATGGCATTACCAACACAATGGACGTAAGTTTAAGTAAACTCAGGGTGTTGGTGATGGACAGGGAGTCCTGGCGTGCTGTGGTCCATGGGATCGCAAAGAGTCAGACATGACTGAGCAACTGAACTGAAACAGAACTGAATGTCCCTCAGGTCCATCTATGCTGTTATGAATGGCAAATGGCAAGATGGCAAGATTTTCTTCTTTCTCACCGCTGAATATTATATATATATACACACACATACACACACACACTCACATGTATGTGTATACACACACACCTATCTTCCTTATGCATTCATTTGTCAATGAACACTTAGGCTGTTTTCACATTTTGGCTGTGATGAATAATGCTGCAATGAGCATAGGAGTGCCCACATCTGTCTAAGATACTAATTTCACTTCTTTCACAGTATACACCCAGAAGTAGGATCACTGGATCATATGAGAGTCCTGTGGGGCTTCCCAGGTAGCTCAGTGGTGAAGAATCCACCAGTCAATGCAGGAGAGGCAGGCTCTATCCATGGATCAGGAGGATCCTCTGGAAAAGGAAATAGCAACCCACTCCAGGATTCTTGCCTGGAAAGTCCCATGGATAGAGCCTGGTGGGCTATAGTCAATGGGGTCACAAAAGAGTGGGACATGACTAAGTGACTAGATGACAACAACAATGAAAGAGTCCTATTTTTAACTTTTCAAGGAATGTTCCCAGTTTTCCATAGCGGCTATGCTAATTTGCATTCCCATCAAGAGAGCACAAAGGATCTTTTCCTTCACATCTTCATTAGATATTGTTATCACTTATTGTTTTAATCACAGCCATTCTAATATGTGTGAGGTGATATCTCTTTTGGTTTTGACTTGCATTTCCCTAATGATTAGTGTACAAGTAGGTCAAGGTCAGGTTGTAGAGCTAAGCTCAAGAGCTAAGGTTTGTTAGTGTTAATGGTTATGTGTTAGTTGCTGGTTCGTATCTGACTTTTTGTGACCCCCATGGACTGCAGCCCACCAGGCTCCTCCATCCATGGAATTCTCCAAGCAAGAACACGCGAGTGGGTTGCCCTTTCCTTCTCCAGTTAATGATTATAATGGAAACTTAAATAGGGAAGTGACATGATCATAATGATGATTTTATAAAGTTTTGTCTGATAGCACTTTCTAGTATTGATTAGAAGGGTGAAGGGTGAAGATTAGAAAAGTGAAGGTTTCAGACCCTTTGCACTCCAACTGCAGTGAAGATTTAGACTAGGATCGGGGTGGTAGGAATGGAGAGGTGAAATAGATGTAACAGAGCTTTTGAAAAACATCATCAACTAAGGTCTTCATATGGTGTTTGACCAAGAAGGAAACGTCAAGGAGGCTTTCAGTGTCTGAGTATGTTGTAATATGACATAGTGACTAACAAAAATAAAGAAGTTAATAAAGGAAGTTGGATTTAGTTTGTGGAAAATGGTAAATATGGTTTGGAACTTATTGCAACTGAATTGACATCATGTCACCTACTTGGAAACACTAGCAGAGTCTTGGAAATGAAGAACTAAAATTCAGCTTAGGGGACAGAACTAGAAATAGACACATGGTCATCCAAGGAGAAGCCAGTTTGGAAAAACATAAATTTTAAATGGGGTTATAAATGTAGATGGAAAGTGTTGGCAAGGTTGGGAGTCATAAAGTTCTGGAAGCAGCAAGTGGGCAAGAGGTAATGAGGATGGTTGGAATAGGCCAGGTGTGTGTGTGTGTGTGTGTGTGTGTGTGTGTGTGCAGTGTGCACGTGCGCATGTATGTGTGTGTGTGCATGTGCCTTCCCAGCACCTTCCTTCTTCTAAGAACAACCACTTCCATCTTGGGATAACTGCTCCTCACGCTCCAGTTAGACTGTTTACCATGATCCTGCCCCTGACCTTATTTGATGGGTCTTCACCATCTGACAGGCCCATCAATGTCTACCTTTGGGATTTTTCTAACTTGATCCAATAAAAATTTGTAAGACATGAAATCAGCAGCTTCTCATGGCTATGATTCCTGCTATATTTCCTATCACAAGAGAAGGTGAGTAGAGACAAGAGATGGATGTGGCAAGACCTAGTTTTATCTGATTCTTGATGTTCCAGAAGTTCAGATATCTCCTTGTTTTGCTTTGGTTTCACTGTGTGATCCTTTGACATATGTCATGAGCCAATACATACCCCTTTTGCCTAAACTAGTTTGAAGTTCTTTCACTTGCCACTAAAAGGCCTATGATACAATGAGTAGTACATAACCCATCAATGGAAGAGGAGGATGTGATTGGTGAGTTCAAACATTCAATGTAATGTTTCATTTCCTGGATTAGGAGATAGCTGTTTAATACATTATTCATTATCTTTTTTTTGTGCATCTGAAATATGACATGATATATTGGGTTGGTCAAAAATTTCATTTGGGTTTTCCTGCAAGAGGTTATGCAAAAATCTGAATGAACTTTTTGGCCAACACAATAGTTTTTAAAAGAATGCATCAAAGACTTGACATTACATGTCATCTAAGTACTCTGAATAATTTGCTGGGGCATTCACATGGAGACACACCGCTGTAATTGGATTTACTCTGTCCTACAAAAAGTCTGATTTGGGAAAACTCATTTAGCACTAAATAATCTAGTTTCACTTTCTCTGCCAAAAGTAGTTAGCAGAAATGAAACAAATGACATGAAATAAATTTCTAAGGCTATAAAAAATTAATTTTCATTATATGTTCTCCAATTTCAAAATTATTGGACAAATGTTCTATTCATATTTAGAAAAATCTATACTTCGAAAGAACTATTTTCCATGTATGAAGCAGAATGCAGTTAAATATGACTCCTAGTTAAAAGGATTCAAGGATAAATTCTGTACCTTACATCTCAATGCACAATGTTAACTTGAAAACGTAATCCACAAAAGAAAAAGTATTATGTTTTTAGTTCCAAAGATATAGCAATTAAATATTTTAATGTTCAATTTGTATTTTTTCAATGAATTTAAAATATCATCGCCAGTATCATGTATTTGTGTTATGTATTCAGCTGAGTAAAAATTAAAAGTTTCATATAGTTCTGGCAAGTGTTTGTCATGCCTGATTAACTTCACACATTATATTCATTGTCAAGAACCTAAAGGTTTTTGAGTTTGTAAACTGCTTGCTTATAAACCACAACACTATAAAAATAGGTAAAGGAAAGATGCGCTTCTCCACTCAAAAGGAGGGAGAAAGATCTCTGAGACTTTAGCAGAAGTACATACAATATCCACCACCCAACAAAATGATTAAATTTGTGGCTTAATGTATACCTCTAATTTAGTTAATTCGCTGTTTGCACCAGCTAAAACCACAAAATGTGTAGGTCTTACCTTTACAACTGTGTACCTGGTCAATTCAAAACCTTTTTAAAGTGAAGGAATTGTGTTTCTCAAAAATGATTTCAATTTCAATCTAAACACAGAAATTGTCACATTTAAAAAACATTTTCTTGCAGTTTATGCTTTACAATTTTCCAAAATCTTAAGACCATCTGTTAGCATAGACACTTCAGGTTTTCTTCTCTTGAGTCAATTTCAATGTATTGTATCATGATTTATCTATTTTATCAAAGTTAAAAACTTTAATGGCTTAAATTTGTGGTATTTTCTTATCATATTTCACAGAGTGTAAAATGGCATCAGTTTTAGGATACTTCCTTATTTTACACACCATTAAGGAAGAAAAATTCAAAGCTACCAGTTAAGCAATGTTTTCTTATCATTGACCACAATACATCTTAAATCCAGAAATGTCTTGTGGAAAGCAACATGCTTCTCCGAGTCAATGAAATATGGTATTTTTTAAATCTCAGTGTATGTGTTTCTTTGTTTAATTTTCAATGTGCTTAGTAGATGCATGGAGTACATTGGACTATTGTGTTATGAATAGCTTGAACTCATGCAAAACCCTGGTTTTGTGTAGTTCTAGACCTTTCTAGAGTGTCTGGCACACAGCTTTAATGACCACATCCATGAATATTTTAGCACAGTGTGTTTCCTGACAAATGATGTGGTGAGTAGGCTTCAGTTCCGTGCCATTGTGAAATGTTGCCACAGTGGTTTGAATTAAGTAATAAGTCTGACTTTAACACATACCATCACAGAATATACCCCTAGTCATGCTTACTAATTGGACCTTTCTACAGAAAAACGTCAAAGTTTTTCTTAGTACACAGATCGTTTCTTGATGTTGTAGACATCAATGGTGCCATTTTAATAAATTCATTGGCTGCATGAAGTTTTCAATCAATACCACAAGTAAATATATCTAGCTACTTGGAATTATTATTTATACCTTTGCTTCATCCACGGCAATTATAACACACCACAGATTATTTAATTCCTTTCCAGGAAGTTCTAGCTTAGTTGGTAAAGGATCCTCCTGCAATTCTGGAGACCCCAGTTTGATTCCTGGGTTAGGAAGATCCCCTGGAGAAGGGATAGGTTACCCACTCTAGTATTCTTGGGCTTCCCTTGTGGCTCAGCTGGTAAAGAATCCACCTGCAATGTGGGAGACCTGGGTTCGATCCCTGGGTTGGGAAGATCCCCTGGAGAAGGAAAAGGCTACCCACTCCAGTATTCTGGCCTGGAGAATTCCATAAACTGTATAGCACGACTGAGCGACTTTCACTTTCCAGTGAATTCTCAGACAATATTCTAAGTGACAGTATTCCTGACTATAATATATTCATGAATGTTTGATTCTGTTTAAGCCACATAATGTCGCCTTCACTCCATAGACAATCTTTCAGAAATCTGTCATCTGTAAAGGATTTTATGGCCACTTTGTCACAAAACCATTTGGGAAACCTATTTTGTTTGCATTTAGAAATCAACTGTGGAAATTCTAGTTCTTCCTGTTAATTGAGTTTTCATCATATGTCTTTTCTATAGAGCAGTTGTTCCTTAATTGGTTTCATAACTGTCTCCAGTTTTATTCTTTGGCAAAGACACATAAAGTATTGTTTACTTTTCACAAAAAGGAAACATATTCTCTCCCATTTTTCTGAAAGCATGCAGACTCTTCATTCTTCCTTTTGTTTTCCCTCTTTCAATAGAGGCATGACTTTAAACAACACCTGCTCTACTCCGGGGGGAAACAAACAGCTACGTGAGCGTGACATCAGCTGGTAACTGGACTCTTTCCAATGAGATGAAGACCAAGTGCAGCGGAGTGAGCCCTCACCCTCGACCGAGCCAAGCGCTGCCCCGAGGGAACATAATCTCAGCAGTGTCAGATCTTCTCAATGCTTAGGCGGCTATAGAGATCTCTAAAACTTCAAAATGTTCATTCAAATTGCGTTCTGCTTATCAAACAGAATATCGCTGCAATCTGTGGGCCCCCCGTTTGAAATCTCTGCTACCAATTTGCAGCCTCTCCTTAATGGGATATGAGAGAGCATTTTTCTGTTTGAGCAGAAAAGAAATGAGGAACTGAGAGAAAGAACCCTGAGATAAACTCCTAAGAAGGTGCTATTTAGGTTGAATAACTCAGAATTTTGTTGTAATGTTGAGTAGGGGATATACATGTATGTATCGCTGATTCACTTTGCTGTAGAAATTACTGTAGAAATTTGCTGTAGAAATTAACACACAGCATCGTAAAACTAGTCCAGTAAAAATTAACTTTTTCAAAAAATGAATGCAATGATGGACTAGTATACACCGCAGTATAGTACTGCAGAGTTCTGAAAGCTGCTGAATTTCCACACTATAGAGACAGGTAGACACTTCCATGCTACTAAGCTTCCTATTGGTTGTGCCTCTGTCTGGGGACCACAGAGAGGCTCCAAGAGCTCCTGGTATGGAGAGAGTGGGGGGTGGGTGGAACCCATGAGTAACTATAAGTTAAATTCTTTATTGCACTTGACAAATTATTAGTTCCTAAACCACAATGTTCAGAACCTTAAATATTGATTTAAGGTCTTCTGGAACCTAGAATTCTTGAACAAAAATATGAAAAATAGTATTTTACTTCATTCTTAGGTTTTCCTACCTAGAAGCCTCTAGAATACATTTTACCTATTTTTTTAATTTAAAGAAATCACCAGAATTATGCAGGTCTGAATCTATATTCACTGATTTTGCCTAACTGTCAGCTTTTCTGATTATATTTTCTCCCACAATTTCTTTGATTATTGCTGCTGTTTATTCGGTTTTCATGTTTTCTCCTTTGCAGACCACAACATATGTACCCGATCTGCTAGATCTGACATCACACCTCTCTTTCTTTCTTCTCTAATCACGTTTACTGCTTTTGGCACTTGTTTATTAATTTCATTATAGTAAGTGATTTTCTTTTCAGTGTTCTCTAAACTCTGAATGAAAACATAAGTGAGATGTTTTCCAACATTTCCTATGTCTATCACCAATTCAATAGACATAAACTTGAGTGAACTGTGGGAGATAGTGGAGGATAGGGAAACCTGGCGCGCTTTAGTCCATGGGGTCTGAAGAGCTAGACACAACTTAGTGACTGAACAACAGCAACAGTAACGACTTTATTTCGCAGACAGTCATTGGATCTTTTTTTCATAATGCTCACCTTATTTTGAGTTATTATATTCTCACACATCCATTGACTTTTTTGCTACATATTAAACTTTGAAGTAGGAAGTTAGGGAGCTTTCCCCAACATTCAAATGTGTGATGGAACTAGATAGATATTGAAAGTGTTAAATATTTTAAGATCTAATGAAGGAAGATAGGGGAAGTATTTTATTTTCTCTGGTTCTGTTTCGCCAGGCTACAGACAACCTGAGCAGAAAGTCTGATGACTGAACACTGTTTCTTCTGCCTGATGCTGTGACAGCTTGATAGAAATGAAGTCATGTCCTCCCTACCCAATTGGATAACTGTCCTCAGCAGCAGAACTTCTAATTTATTCAATGAGCCACTGCATAACATGAAAGCCAAGTGTGAGCATCTCCCTGGGATCTCTGTTCTGGAACCTGACCATCTCTCCACAGGCTCCAAATCCTCCCCTCTCCTGGTTCAAGAGGCACCCCTCACCTCCAGGCTCCAACTCTTCAGATTATCCTAAGAACAATGGAAAGTAATTAAAAAAATTTCATCACTGGAATGATAGGGTCAAGTCTGCATTTTAGAAAGATCATTCTTGCTGAAGAGTGGAGAATTGTTAAAGCAAGATGTTGCACATAGGTTTCTTTAGACATTGCTGAGAAGATCGAGGAGAGAGCAGGTGGAGACCGGGGACAAGGTAGCATTGAGGAAGTGGAGGAGAAGACAGGTTGAGAAGCTCCAAGAGAATCATCGTGACTTAGTGTTTGATTGGATGGGAAGGAGGGGAGAGAGAGAAGCCAAGGATAATACCCTAATTTAAAGCTATGGGCAACTGAGTGGATGGTCTTCCCATCCAGAGATAAGGAACTTACGAGAATGAACATGTTTTAGCAGTGAGTGAAAGTCGCTCAGTCGTGTCCAACTATTTGCGACCCCGTGGACTATACAGTCCAGGGAATTCTTCAGGCCAGACTGCTGGAGTGGGTAGCCTTTTCCCTCTCCAGGGGATCTTCCCAGCCCAGGGCTTGAACCCAGGTCTTCTGCATTGTGGGTGGATTCTTTACTGCTGAGCCACAAGGGAAGCCCTGTTTTAGCAGAGGATGGTAAATAATACACTCAAGGGTATGTCCACACTGGGTTATCTGTGGACCATCTCAGCAAAAAGTGAAACTAGTCAGAAGATACACTTTACTAGAAGAATTACAGTGGTCCAATCGTTGAATAAATCAGGTAAGTGTATATGCAATAATAATGATATATCATCAAAAATCTATATTTTGACTTGAAGGGATACCTGTAATACAGTGTGAGTTTAACCTATAGTGCCTAGACTACAAATAATGTATACAATATGATCCCAGTTTTCTAAATGACCCAGTATCTATCTACCTATCTACTTACCTATCTTCTTATCTACCTGATCATCTATAAAGTATACACACCCAGAAATGTTAACAGCAACTATCGCTAAATGTAAAATTTTATGAACATTATTTTCTCAATGTTTCCTTGCCAGTATTTTCTAACCACTTTTAAAAAATATTTATTTATTTATTTGGCTGCACCGGGTCTTAGTTGGGGCAAGCAGGTTCTTTGACCTTCACTGGGGCAGGTGAGTTCTTTAGTTGTAACATGCAGAATCCAGCTCCCTGACCAGGGATCGAACCCGGGCCCTGTGCATTGGGAGCACAGGGTCTTAGCCACTGGGCCACCAGGAAAGTTCCTTTAACCATTTTTTATAATTAGTGTGTGTTTGTCACTCAGTCGTGTCCGACTCTTTATGATCCCATGGACTGTAGCCCACTAGGCCCCTCTGTCCATGGCATTCTCCAGGTAAGAATACTGGAGTGGGTTGCCATTCCCTTCTCCAGGGGATATTCCTAAACCCAGGGATCGAGCCCGGGCCTCCTGCACTGCAGGCAGATTCCTTACCATCTGAACCATCAGGGAAGCCCCAATGAGTACACATAGCCTTTACAGTAGGAAAAGTATAATAAAAGGAAAACTTCAAATGTAATATATCCTTGATAGTAAGACTTCAGTATTATTCACCCTCACCAGACCCCATGTATCCAGCAGAGCATGCTTGTAAATACTGAATAGTCATCAGCTTCTCAAGGCATGAGGCCAGGGAGGAGGAGTCCATGATAAAGGGGACTGAGCAGAGAACCAGGTTGCAGTTATGGAAACAATGGGACATATGAAGACCTCCTTATTAAAAGCAGTGACTTCAGATGAATTTCTTTTCTTAAAATTTTTTATTTTGACAATTTCAGATTTGCAGACATGTTGTAAGGAAAGTCCAAATAAATAATTCACACTCTTCACCCAGACTTGTATCTGTTTTTACTACCACATTTTACTACATTTTCTTTCCATTCTACTTCAAGGAGATTCAGACACAGAGAACAAGTCGGTGTTAAGATGTTCCATTTCCTAAATAATCCTACCATCATTCCCCTCTGTGAGAACCCCTTTGGCGGGGACCTTCCTCTTTCAGAAGTTACTCCCTTCCCCTCCTAGCCCCTCCCGCTCCCTTTGCCAAGAACACTGAACAGGAAGAAGTGTTTGCTCAGGGATGCTGGTGAGACAGAGATGATGTAAGGAAGGAAGGACACTGCTCACACACAAGGAGCCTGTTCTCACTGGAGGGGCCTCCACCCACCATACCAGGCACAAGGCCACTGGAAAGATCCCCACCTGCAGACCAGCCCAGCCTTCCAGGGAGACATCAGGTGAGTCTCTGTCTGTCCTCTCTATACAGATTGTTGGCTCTGCTCCCATGCAAAGGACCTCAGGGACACGTCCTGTCTGTCGGACTCCTGGCATAGTTTTTTGAAGGTGACAACTTCTGAGAGCTTAGACCGTATGACCAAGACTACAAGTGAAAGGCTCAGGGAGCAAGGATCATTTCAAGGTTAAGGGTTCTCAAAGTCCAGGAGAGGGTTTATTCATCAGACAGAGTTTAAGAGCTGCAGATGGGAACAGGATTGAGGCTGAGAGCTAGGGGTGGCAGAGGAGAGGCAGCACATCAGGTTCAAAGCTTCCCCAGGAGCACAAGCTCCTCCCTGTCTTCTGGGTATGTGCTGGGTCTTCTCCTTGTGTCTATCAATGTCAAGCCGGGCTTCCCAACCCCTAAGGGTTGCTCTGAGAGTCAGGCACATTCCCTGCTGGAAAGAAGCCTTGTCCTAGATTCCGATGGTGATATTGTGCTCTCATGCCCACAGGCCTCCTCATCTCCTGCATCATGAACTGGCACATGATAATCTCTGGGCTTATCGTAGTGGTGCTTAAAATTGTTGGAATGACCTTATTTCTGCTTTATTGTGAGTATCTGATTAACCTCTTACCACAACTCAGATTGTACTGTTCTTGACCCTTTCCCTAGGATGCAGGGTTGAATATAAAGGTTAAATGCTCAAGACTTTCCAGCTGAGGGCAATTGACTGCCCTTCTCATTCCCAGACACACACACAATAGGCAGAGTCCCTTGGTCTACCTTGGAGACACAAAACAGAGCAGTGTCTGATGATTAGACTCTCACACAAAATTTTTGCTACTAGAGTATTCGTTGGGTAATCTGAACTGAAATACTCTGCAGTGCGTGTTATAGTTTCTAATTTGAAAATACAGCTCCAGTCCAACCCAGTGATAAGCTGTGGGGCGTGCTAAGTCGCTTCAGTTGTGTCTGACTCTTTGCGACCCCATGGACTGTAACTCGCCAAGCTCCTCTCTCCGTGGGGATTCTCCAGGCAAGAATATTGGAGTGGGTTGCCTCTCCAGTGCCCTTCTCCAGGGGATCTTCCCAACCCAGGAATCGAACCCAGGTCTTTTAAGTCTCTTGCATTAGCAGGTATGTCCTTTGCCACTAGTGCCACCTGGAGCTACTTAAAGGTTAATGGGGTTTTACCGGGCAAGATAGTCTCCTTTATGTACACAGAGACTAATTCATCCAAATGTTCAGAAAAAGAGGCCTCATATCAAAAGATTTTACCACAGTTGCAGCAAGTAAAATCTTCTCCAGCCTCAGAAGCCTGTGGGGAAGATAAATGAGGAAGGAAATGTGATTTGGAGGCAACAGTTGGGTAAGAGGTATCAACCATATGGCCCAATCTCGAGGTGCAGTTTCCACCACATAAGAGAGGAGGATGAGAATGAGTGAATATATCCACAGGAAACACATGCCCACCTTGGCTGACCCGAGTCAGAGAGCTCAACCTGTCCCACTGACAGGTGTTATGTCCCACCAGCCCCAGAGTAACGTCTGTCTATAACACTCACTGCACAGCCACCTTTGGGGCTGAGTCAACCGCTGATTTTCTTTGCAGTCCCACAGATTTTTGGCGAACATAATGTCATCTTCATTCCCACAGAGAGCTCTGGAACAGGTAATGTACATGAAAATAACCTCCTCTCCCCCCTCCAGGTTCTTCTGTGCTTAAGTCTTAAAGACCTTTCTCAAAGCCTCCTTCCCCTAGACATTCTTCTGTAGAATGAGTTTGTCAAGAGCTGCTAATTGTTAAAAAGATGGATGAGTTCCAAAACTCCTATGTACAACATAGTGACTGTAAGTAATAACAGTGTATTGTATGCAAGGAAGTTGCTAGAAGAGTAGATGCTCAATGTTCTCACGACACATACAAAAAAGATGATTTTGCTAGGTGATGGAGGAGTTACTGACCTTACTATGTTGATAATTTTGCAATAATACATGTATTAGATCATCATGTTGTATATTCAAACTTATACAATGTTATGTGTCAGTGATATCTCAATAAAGCTGGAAAAGTAAAATAAATGCAGCACACCCAGAAAAACAAAGATCTTCTAATTAATTTTCTTACTTTTAGAGATGAGAAACCAAGACTAGACTTGATGACATTTCAGATCCTCTTTTCCTTTTGGGAATGAGGATGATTTGTGTATAACTAGTGTAATGTGATATGAAAGTACTTTATAAACCCTGTCATTTAAAGAATTGTTTAACGAAACCCATGCTCCACAAAAATCATCAAAAATTATATTCAGTACCTTTTTTTGGTGCTAAGCAGTATGCTAGACCAAACACAGAAGGAGACTGAAAACAGGAGAAACTAGTCAACTATCATTCTATAAAGCACAAAGTCCAATGCCAGAAGCTATGCGGATAAAAACATGTCAGGCACAGCTCTCCTTATGAACCCCACCTCCTTTTGAAGCTTTTCCAAGGATTTCCTTCTCACTTGCTCTTAATACAAACTTATTACTAGCCACATCTTTATCAGAAAGATAATTTCTTCTTCATCTTTGTCGCAACTGAGGCACCCAGTAAGTACAGTGAGCCAAAAGGAGGAAACGCTCATGAAATATGTATACAGTTCTGTTCAGTTATAATCCCCAAGTTGTTTCTAATGAAATCCAGGTTATGCTATATTACAAAGAGCCTTTGAATAGGGGACTAAAATAAAAAGTGAATGCTAGCTTGCACATTTTATATATGATTTTAAGTAGCTAATTGGCACCTGGGTAAACTAAACTGGTCTTCAACCACCATGGACAAACAACTGGTCCAGGAAAAGTCTGATCAACCTCTGGAGCCACTATAACCACCCACTCCAACAGCCAGTGTTCCCCCAAAATAATGAGGCCTCTTGGAGGCCTACTGATTCTCCTTTTATGTTTAAAGAGATGAATGGGCTCTTCTCTGCCCACAGGAAATCTCTGGGGACTCCCCTGGCAGTCCAGTCTGTGCTTCCACTGTGGGGGGCATGGATTCAACCCCTGGTCAAGGAAATAAGATCCTACATGCCATGTGGCATAGCCAAAAATCAAAAGAGAAACCTCTGGAATGTCCATCTGCCTCCTTGTCTGGCAACATCCTCTAGTTCTGAATCTTGTTCCAGTTAGCACAGTCCTTAGAGCTGATAATTGCTGATGAGAGAGTCAAGAGCTGCCCATCGGGACCATGGGTTTTCACATAGGGTTTAAGGCACACCCCAGCAGTGGGGAGAGAAGCAAAGGTGCTATGTGGAGCCTGGAGAGGCAGCACTCCAGACAGCTCTTTGGGGAAAACACTGTAAAGGGTACAGATGAGAAAGAACAGGGAGGTTTCCTTTCTGGTACTAAATGCATCTATTCCTCTTCCTTTCTCCTGCTCTTTTTCTTGGCATCTCACACGGTCAAAAGTATATGTGTGTGTGCTAAGTCACTTCAGTCGTGTCCGACCCTTTGGATTATAGCCCACCAGGCTCCTCTGTCCATGGGGATTCTCTAGGCAATTATACTGGAGTGGGTTGCCGTGCCCTCCTCCAGGGCATCTCCCAAATCCAGGGATCGAACTCGCATCTCTATATCTCCTGCGTTATCCGGCGGGTTCTTTACCACTAGAGCCACCTGGGAAACCCATCAAAGGCACATATGAGACCCCAAAAAGAAGACACAAAATAGGACCTGAGGCAGGTCAAATAATAGTAGTAGTTGGATGTAGTTCACGTTCCAAAGAAAAAAATCTGAAAAATTCCAACACAGAGTAGCAAAGAGTCCCTTATTAATTCCACTGTCCATTCTGGACATCTGCTGTGACATTTGTGTATCGCATCCATCATCCGGCTATCTTCAGGTTTTCTTTTCATTTCAGTTCCACAGATTTTGGGGAATGGCACTGTCAGCTTCACTCCAACAGAGAGCTATGGAACAGGTACAGCGCATGCTTATAACCCTCTCCACCTCCAGGTTCTTAGGTAGTGAATTCTTAGAGACTTTTCCCATTGTCTCCTTTCTTATGAAACCGTTTGACCCAATGGGGCCATAGTGACCTTATCATCATTCCCTTCATGTTACAGACAGGGAAACTGGGGTCAAAGTGGATGAAATTTCTTCCTGGATTGAAGAGAATTGTATTGATATAATAATTCTAAAGAAACCCACTTCCTACTGTCTTATGATTCGCTCCCAAGATGCATACCCAAAACCCCACTAATCTCATCCTCTCTTTTCTTGGATTTCTGTAGTCTGCCCCAAGGGGTGGGATTTTCATCAAGGAAGATGTTTTTTCTTGTCCAAATCGGAATTGCCTTGGAACAAGAGCATGAACTTTTGCAAAGAAAAAGGATCCACGTTGGCCATCGTCAACACACCAGAGAAACTGGTGAGCCCATGGAATGGTACAGAAAAGCAGCATCCCTTCACCAGCCTCACTGGGTGGAGTTGAGTTGGTGGGGCAATTTGATTTGTGGAGCAGGGAATGGGTGGAGGTGGGATGGAGACGGGGTGGGAGGCTCTTCTCAATAGCAGTGGGGTGTGTTCCTCAGGCCCATTTGAGCTAATGAAATCCACACTCTATGGTCTCTCCCATGATCAGTGTGTTGGGGAGGGGCCAGAACATTTAAAATACAGGGAATGATTAAATGAGCCAATGTGTATAAAGCTTTTAAAACTACGGAATTCTTCACAGACATGAGCTGTTAATATTTGATCCCAATCAGCCTAATAAGTAAGGAAGTTTTTAAATAACAAAATTAGTAACATGCAAAGCAAAGAATCAGATCATAGTATTGGGATTGCAGTGTGCAATTATGAGAGTAAAAATAGCTCACACTATGTAAAAAGCTTAATTATCTCTTTTTATCATAATAATAATTCTGAGGAGTTATAGTTCTTTATATTTTATATATGGGAACACTAGGAAAGCACCTATACTCCAATAAAAATTAGATTTTAAGAAGAGAATTTTCATGCTTAAATAAATAGAATAAAATTAAAATATAAAAAACTAGGGCACAGGAAAATAATTTGATCAAGGTCATATACCTAGTAAATGACAGCACATGGAATTGAATTGAGATCTCTCTAAGTCCAAAACCCACACTCTAATCAATTTTAGGGCTTCCCAGGTGGTGCTAGTGGTAAAGAGTCTGCCTACTGGTGCAGGAGACAGACGCAAGAGATGCAGGTTCAATCCCTGGGTTGAGAAGATCTCCTGGAGGAGGAAATAGCAACCCACTCCAGTATTCTTGCCTGGAGAAGCCCCAGGGACAGAGGAGCCTGGTGGGCTACAGTCCAGGGAGTTGCAAAGAGTCGGATACGATCGAGCAACTGAATTTTAGGCCATAATTTTAGTTTACAGTTGCCTCTCCTTCAAACCCTACAGATTTGCTGAGCACTAGACATTGTGCTGCACACAGTATTCTAGCTTCTTTCTGCTCTTCCCTTCACCCTTCTTCTAAAAAGCCCTGTGGTGGTGAAGAGTTTATGAGAGCATCTCTGTGAATCTCAGTAGTAGGTGCCCAACAGTGAGCAGGGATCATGATGATACAGCTCTTCTAGGTCTATGGACCCAAGTGGGAAGGGAAAATGCCTTGAAGAAGATAGAAAACCAAGAGCAAGACAGAGGGCAGAAAAGAGAAAAAGGAAAGAACAGGGCAATGGGAAAGGACGTCCATAACCTCTTTTCCTCTACTAACCCCTTATGAGTTGATATATTTCAAAAGCCATCCTTGGCATTCTCTGCCACTTACACTCATGCTAACCCCAGAAAAAGGTCATCATGCCAATGGCTTGCCGATGACTCTCATATCCGTATCTTCAGTTCCCTTTCCTAGACCAGACAGTGAATCACATTATACTTTGATGTCTCAAAACCACCACAAACATACCATGCTTAAAACTTAAATCAAGTTTTACCCCAACTGCTCCTCCTCTTGTATCCCAAATACTGGTGAGTCATCATGTCAACCGAAATGGAACACCGACAGTTTTCTTGAACTTCGCCTTTTCGTTTCCCCCCTAAATTATCTGCTAACCAAGTTCCTTCCCTGCTATCTCCACAGCAAATCATTCAGCTCTCCCCTGGATTTCTTTGGGATTCTTCTAATTTCTCTCCTTGCCCCTAGTTTTGCCACTTCTTACCTATTCTCCACAGATCTGACCTACTAACTGGTCTAAGGCTCTAAACTATCTGTGTCATTTTCCAAAATGAAGTGAGTTATAGTTCGGTTTCCCTAGCATGACATGTAAGCCTTGTATGGTCCAGCCTCTGCCTTCTCTCCAATCCTGTGTCTGCACCAACCGAATTCAGCATCTTGTAGTTCCACAGATGCTCCAGCCTGTGGCGCTAGTGGTAAAGAGCCTGCCTGCCAGTGCAGGAAACTAAGAGGAGCGGGCTTCGTCCCTGGGTCGGTAAGATCCCCTGAAGGAGGAAATGGAAACCTACTCCAGTATTCTTGCCTGGAGAATCCAATGGACAGAGGATCCTGACGGGCTACGGTCCATGGGGGTCACAAAAAGTCGGACACAACTGAAGTGACCGAGCATGCACGCACACTCTGCAGTCTGCCTGTGATCTAATTACTTCCTTTTCCAGGAAGTCCAATCCTGACCACTACCCCCACCCCCCCCCCCCACCCCCCGCCACACACACACCCTGCTCCTAGCACTTGCCTTACCATAGCTATCTCCCCAAATCCATCTCACATATTGCCTCATATACAGTCTTTATATAGACTCCGAAATCCCATAATTATTCACTTCCTCCTTTCTCCCTGGGCATGCATGCGTGCTAAGTTGCTTCAGTCACATCTGACTCTATGAAACCCCATGGACTGTAGCCCACAGGCTCCTCTGTCCATGGGATTCTCTAGGCAAGAATACTGGAGTGGGTTGCTATGCCCTCCTCCAGGGGATCTTCCTGACCCACGTATCCAACCCCCATCTCCTGTGGCTCCTGCATTGCAGGTGGATTCTTTACCTCTGAGCCACAGCGGAAGCCCTCCTGATCCATATCTAATATATATTTCCTAAAAGCACTACACCTGGGCTACCCTTCTATGCTGGTCAACTCATCTATCTTCTCTTATTAGATCTGTGGATTTTCAACATGTTGGGATAACTGATGTTTTAGAAATGGTGGTGAAATCTATTCATCTCTTTCCAGAAACATTACATAAGCACAATATTTTGAATAAAATTCCAGTGGTTTTATAGATCCCTGTAGAAACCATCCCTGCTTCCAGCAAGAGACAGAAGGGTTAAGAACCCTTGTTTCAGACCATGGGTCAGCAGACATTTTTTAAAAACATAGATGGTATATATTTTACACTTTTCAGGTCATATGTTCGCTGTCACAACTACTTAATAGTGCTATCATAGTTCAAAAGCAGCTATACACAATATGTAACAAATTGCCATGGCTTGTTCCATTAAAACCTTGTTTATAAAATTTTGCTCCAGTCTGAATTTGACCCACTGCCCATATTTTGCCAACCCATTTTAAATCATAATTTCTTTTAAAAAAAGAATCAAATGTATTTCTGTATCTCCAACCTAATACAATGCCTGGCACACAACACATACTCAAAAATAAAAAAAGTTTACTAATGAGTAAATCTGGTAATCAAATTTTAAAAATAATGAAGTATTTCAGGGAAGAAAAATATTAGGAAAGGAGGAATAAAGGCAGTAACCATGGGGATGGAGAGAATATTTAAGTGGACTTGAATAGCCACTGATAATGGGAGGAACGTGAAGAATACAGGAGAGTCCAGGGGACTCCCAGGTTTCTGGCCAGAGTGATTTGTGACCCATTAATTTAATGCAGAAAGTAAGATGTCTAAGGTCAGTGTCATTTTAGCAGGCACTCAATCAGTTCAGTTCAGTTCAGTCGTTCATTCACGTCTGACTCTTTGTAACCTCGTGGACCGAAGCACGCCAGGCCTCCCTGTCCATCACCAACTCCCAGAGTTTACCCAAACTCATGTCCATTGATTGAGTCAGTGATGCCATCCAACCATCTCATCCTCTGTCGTCCCCTTCTCTTCCTGCCTTCAATCTTTCCCAACGTCAGGGTCTTTTCCAATGAGTTGCATCAGGTAGCCAAAGTATTGGAGTTTCAGCTTCAACATCAGTCCTTCCAATGAACACTCAGGACTGATCTTCTTTAGGATGGACTGGTTGGATCTCCTTGCAGTCCAAGGGACTCTCAAAAGTCTTCTCCAACACTACAGTTCAAAAGCATCAATTCTTCAGTGCTCAGCTTTCTTTATAGTCCAACTCTCACATCCATACATGACTACTGGAAAAACCATAGCCTTGACTAAACAGACCTTTGTTGGCAACTGATTATTTTTTGTGGCATTATCTGCTTTGGCAACACACTTTCAAATCCCCCTGTTTTCCCTTGCCGAGTGTTCAAGGAATTTACTTGATCCAGTCTTGCTGCTGCTGCTGCTAAGTCACTTCAGTCGTGTCCAACTCTGTGCGACCCCATAGACGGCAGCCCACCAGGCTTCTCCATCCCTGGGATTCTCCAGGCAAGAACACTGGAGTGGGTTGTCATTTCCTTCTCCAAGATGATCCAGTCTTACTTGGAATGTAAAACTTCTGGCAATGAAAATAATCCTATGCTGAGTAGATCAAAGAAAGGTTTATTTGAAATTACCCTTTTTTAGACGGTATAGTACCCTCCTCCTTCATTTTCAAAGCATCAGCATCACCTGGGAATTTATTAGGAATGCAAATTCTTGGTCCCTTCCACCAGACTTACTAAACCAGAGCTCAGCAGTCTATGTGTTAACAAGACTTCCGCATGATTTTGATGCTCTGAGTAAAATGAGAATTACGTCTCTAGGGCTGATGGGCAGTGCCAGGGATAGCCAGCCTTGGAGTCCTTTACTTGTTCCCAGACAGATATAATCATGAGTCCATTGGCACAAAGGAAGCAGAAGAAAAGAACTTTTTTCTGATTGTTTTATCTCTTTAATTTCTAGAAATTTCTCCAGGACATAACTGGTGCTGAGAAGTATTTTATTGGCTTATTATACCAGCCTGTAGAGAAAATGTGGCGCTGGATCAACAATGCTGCGTTTAATGGCAAGTATGTGAACATCTCACATTTTTCTGGGATCTTAGCTGCTTCTAGAGACTAGACCAGAGACTCAGTGGGTTTGCCCTGGAACAGCACAAAGGCTTAGACTTAGCTGCATGTTCTCTCCCTCTCCTTTATTCCAACCCACTTATCCCCAGAGACACATTTTTGGGGTAAATTTTTTATTATGGAAAATATAAAATATTTCTGAGTAGAGAGGACTGTTCATTCAACAAATTATTTTATTTTAATCAAGATCCAACCAAATCCCCATACATATTATGTTTGATATATCTCATAAGTATCTTTTAACCCAGAGATCACATTTTTTTAACTAAGTTCTTACAAGTTCCCCAGAGATGGTTTCTCTATCTAAAGAAATGTTATTATAAACAATTTGTCTATGCCTTAAAGCTATTAAACTTTAACTCCCAAGAGCTATGTCCTATGTATCATTCCATGGCCATAGCCATGGTGAGGAACATGACATTCCCAGCAGACCTATGAAAATGGTGAGTCAGATAGAAAGCAAGTCAGTTCCCCAGACTGTAACCAGCTGCTCACAGAAAGGAGTAAGTGAACATTCATTCAATGTCTACTAAATGCAAGGCCCTTGCTAAGCACTTTACACGTCATTCCTGGTAGTATTCACAATGATGCTACTAGGAAAAGCCTTTATTGATTCCCATTTAACAGACAGCTGAACTGAGGCTTAGAAATGTGTTGAACATCACAAAGCCAGGGTGTGGTAGAGCTACAATTTGACCCTGCATCCACTTGGCTCCAAAACTTATGTCCTTCCCATGAAGCCAGACTCTTTCCAGTCAGACTGAAAGACAGTTAAAAGAGGTATGAAAAGACCAACCAAGTTTTTCACAAAGCCAGCTGGTGTCCAGGAAAGGAAGAGAAATCTCCTTCCTCCTTCTCCTCTTGGGCCTCCTGTTGAAAACATAGGACCTCCAGCACTAAAACACTATGTCTGGGAGAAAAGGGGACAAACAACCCATGAGGTGTTTCTAACCAAACAGAGTGAATTAATCCAAGATAACAAGTCCATAAAAACTCACAGGAGAGCTGACAGGAAACCATCAGTCTTTGAGCTGGATTTGGGGATGCTGCTGCTGCTGCTAAGTTGCTTCAGTCGTGTCCAACTCTGTGCAACCCATAGACGGCAGCCCACCAGGCTCCTCGGTCCCTGGGATTCTCCAGACAAGAACACTGGAGCGGGTTGCCATTTCCTTCTCCAATGCATGCATGCATGTTAAGGCACTTCAGTCATATCCGACTCTGTGCAATGCTATGGACAGCAGCCCACCAGGCTCCTCGGTCCCTGGGATTCTCTAGGCAAGAACACTGGAGCGGGTTGCCATTTCCTTCTCCAATGCATGCATGCATGTTAAGGCACTTCAGTCATATCCGACTCTGTGCAATGCTATGGACAGCAGCCCACCAGGCTCCTCTGTCCACGGGATTCTCTAGGCAAGAATACTGGAGTGGGTTGCCATTTCCTTCTCCATGGGGATGCTGAGGGGGTATCAGAACCAGGAAAAGGCAGGGCTGAAATGACAGGCTTTAACCATGCTTTCTTTTCCCAACTAGCATTACCAATCAGGGTCAGAATTTCCACTGTGTGACCATAGGTCTAACAAAGACATATGATGCTGTTTCATGTAACATCACCTACCGCTGGATCTGTGAGAAGAAAGCCCAATGATGCAGCTCTCTGTGGCCTCTGAAAAGAACAAAAAATATACTACAGAGACAGCAAAAGAGCATGTTGGCAATTTGGACTGATCCGGGAGATACAGAACATTAGATTCCTACGTCTGTCTTCCACAGGTCACTGGAGAACCCCCTAATAGCTCCTCAGTGCTAAAGCACCAGGCCCTCCACAAACATACTTGCAGACACACAGCTGAGGCAAACTCCTCATTCTGAGTCAGCAACTCCCCGAGACCCTATTTCCTGAGAAAGTCAGACCCGTGGCTTTCGATCTACACGGGTCAACTGATCAAATGATCTCTTTATCCATCTGTCTACCAGTAGAGGTCCTAGGCTATTGGAGGAAATCAGCTTCTGCACTCCACTTTGGGGGACTGGATACTATTAATATCACCAGGAGACAGACTGTTTGATGGAGACAACTGGGTTGGTACAAAGATAGAACCAAGAATTTCTGACTGATCAACAGGCTTTTTCTGTCCTCAGAGCACATGACCATACTACCAGGGAGAAACTGCAGACTGAGCAGGTGTGAACATTATTTAAAGGGCAGCAAGGGTGGAAGAGGGATAAACTCAGCTTCCGGAGCTCACTTTTGTTCCCAAGAGACCCCTGTTCTCATGCCCTCCAGCCTGCCTGGGGAGGGACAGCAGAGGCCTTCTTCAGTCTGCTTTGAGGCCAGGCCTAGGAATGGGCTTCTGAGCTAAGCTAGGACCAGAGACAGCACTGTTCATGGGAATGGAGAGGGGGCTGGGCAGGGCGGAATCTGCTAGGAAACCTCTCTGAAGACTACCTAACACCCAAGATGACCACACTTCAGAGAACTGAATCTCTGTTCTTCAGCAAAGTCCTAAAGAAATAAGCTAAATATTTCCTTGGTCTTGGCCTGAATCTCCATTTTAATGGGTTTTGATGACCTGACTGTGTTTGTTGACTATATATTAAGAATTTGGTATAGTTCCTTGGGTCCCAGTAGTCATAATATATTCCTGCCTGCAGTTCTAGAGAGATCATGCTGCCAGGTACAATAATATACTGACCCCAAAGACGCCAGCACTGGTTGGTACCACCCTGACCCAGGACTGGTCCAGCTGACCACAGAGTAGAAAAAGAGGAGGACCGCTCAAGGAGACATTGGGTGGAGGCAAGTTGTGGGCATTTGGTAGAAAGGGAACAGCAGGGACACAGGAAAACCATATGCAGGAGGAAAAAGAGTTCATTTGGCCATACTGAAAGAAAGGCCAGGAAAAGGTAGATAAGTCTTGTGGGCATCCAGTCTGTCCTCTGTACTTGCAGGAAGACATCAGCTACAGACCCTCCTCAGTACGTATAAAAGAGAAAAGAAATCTGTTTGTGTTTTAATTTAACAAGAATTAAGCCATAAGAACAGACTCATTGGAAAAGACCCTGATGCTGGGAGACTGAAGGCAGGAGGAGAAGGGGACGACAGAGGATGAAATGGTTAGATCGCATCACTGACTCAGTAGACATGAGTTTGAGCAAGCTCTGGGAGTTGGTGATGGACAGGGGAGCCTGGCATGCTGCAGTCCTTAGGGTCACAAACAGTCAGACACGACTGAGTGACTGAACTGACTGACTGAAGGATAAGGGAAGTCTGCATAAAACTACTAGAAATTATAGTCACCCAAGTAAAGAGATCACCATTTATGTCTAATAAAAATGTACTACAATGATTGTGAACATCACTTTTTGTATGTCAAATTAAATTGATGACAGTTTTATATTTTATTACAACACTAAGCTCTGTTTCTATATTCCTAGGCTTCCCTATTTGGGGTTAATTAGCATGGCCACTTACAATGTTTAAAAATGAGATTAACACATTATGTGTTAGAACTTGCTTGAAGGAGGTTATTAGAAGCATTGGGCTGGCCAAAAAGTTTTCATTCAGGGTTTATCCCAAATGAATGTTTGGCCAGCCCAACAATTTGCATCTTGATGGGAGTGGATGTTGGAATATTAGAACTCAATGGAGATACAAGCTCTCTGATGGTGTCAGTGACAAGCAAGTGCTACAGGGAAGGAAGGGGGAGGTTGAAAGTGTGGTGAAGGAAAGAATGAACAGAATTCTGAGCTAAAGTAAGCCCAGGATTCAGACAGCAAAAGGAAAACCACAACCCTTCTGTTTGGCAAAGTGAGAACTAAGGTTGCCACACTTCCTGTTTTATGACAGAATAAGTTGCAGGCTTTTATAGTCAGGAAATGTAGACACTGATGGCCAGCTCAATTTTTCCCCAAGATGAGGCGGTACTTCCGCACAAGTTCTAACCACAAGGAGCTGGGGTGGGGCTCTTGGTGAGGGGAGCTGGGAGCAAATATGTGGACTTTGGTTTAAGTTCATTACTAGAGAATGGGCTTCCCTGGCAGCTCAGACAGTAAAGAATCCACCTGCAACGTATAAGACCCAGGTTCGGTCCCTGGGTCAGGAAGATTCCCTGAAGAAGGAAATGGCAACCCACTCCAGTATTCTCGCCTGAAGAATTCCATGGACAGAGGAGCCTGGCAGGCTACAGTCCATGGGGTCCCAAAGAGTCAGACATGATTGAGTGACTTTCACTTTCACTGAAGAATGGGGGGAGGGTTGCTGAATCCATAGAAGGGTAAGTAACTGCAGCCTATTGGGAAGCAGTGGTATTGTTTGTTTGTTTGTTTTTAAGCAATGGAAATTTAATAAACTATTGGATTAGAGTTTTGATTGTGCATCCAATAAGATGTGTGAATCCATACAGATTTCTTACTCTTTCTGTTCGTAACTGAGCTCTTTCTGTGCCTTGGTCCCCTTACCTATAACATGGAGCAGTAATACCTGGCTCAAAAAACTCTTTTAGATATATACGAAAAAATATCCACACTGTGTGTGTATTTCAACAGCAATACACAATGAGGGATACACATTGTAGAAGATTTGAAATTGAGATCTTCATCTGAGAAGTGGCTCTTTAATTTGCAAGAAGCTGAATGTAGGCAAGACACCATTTCTCAGAACCTGTTTACTCCTTTACAACATGGAAATAAAAACCTGCCCAAGTCAGGGAGAGGTGGCTCAAAATTCCTGTGGCCCCCTGGACATCAGTGCCATGCTTTCCTTGTCTCTGGCTTACACACAAATTCCTCTTCCTCTCTGTGTGACCTACGGGTCCCGTGACTAAAGCCATTGACCCTCTTATCCTCAATGTTGACAAATCAACATGGATAGCTGGATGACTGAAGGCATCAGGTATAGGCAGCCTTTGCCCATTGTCCCTGTTGCCAACTTCCACTCCCAGAAGCCTTTGTCTTCCGGTTAGTCCTACTTCCGCTGAGTTTCTCGCAGCACAGACCAAGTAACAATGCAGTAGAAGTCTCAGCTGGCCTCTACCTTCCCCTCACCTCTGACTGACGTGGTGATTTAGGACTCACCAAAGTCTCCTGCAGTGGGCCCTCAAGCTTCCTTCAGATCATCTTCACTACCAGCCATGAGTCTGAGGCTGCAGAGGTATTTGAATATCTCTAAAGCTACAGTTCATGGTCAATGTCTCTCAACTGCAGGCACAGAGAACTGAATCAATCACAATGCTTCATTTACAAGGCATTCCCACCCTTGACACATGCAAGGCCTTTTTCTAGGTACACATGACTTCAGGGGACCCCTGGGTGCACAGGGTCCTCAGAGGAAGTACATCTCAAGTACAGCACAGAAGAAGCTGAAGATACAGAAGATTTTTATGATGTTCCCTGAGTTTTAGAACTATCAAGAAAGTATTATAAGAACTTCTGTTGTGAGGTCATCAAAGTCATAATAACCTACACATAGTGAAATCCAGCGGCCATCTTACTTGACCTCTCACGACCATATGACATAGTATATCAAGACATCACTCTTCTGGTTTACCTCCCATTGTGCTGGCCACTACCCAGTCTCCCTCACTGACTCCTATTCATTAGTTGGTCCTTAAATATTGAAAACTCAGGGCCCAGTCATATGCATTGTTATTCTCTTTATCTGTGCTTCATCCCTTGGTCAATCAGCTATTCTCATAGTTTTAAATACCACCTACACTCACTCTTGGGCTTCCCTGATAGCTCAGTTAGTAAAGAATCCACCTGCAATGCAGGAGACCCCACTTCAATTCCTGGATCAGGAAGATCCACCAGAGAAGGGACAGGCTACCCACTATAGAATTCTTGGACTTCCCTTGAGGCTCAGCTTTTAAAGAATTCACCTGCAATGCAGAGACCTGGGTTCAATCCCTGGGTTCACTGAAGAATTGATGCTTTTGAACTGTGGTGCTGGAGAAGACTCTTGAGAGGCCGTTGGACAACAAGGAGATCAAACCAGTCCATCCTAAAGGAAATCAGTCCTGAATATTTATTGGAAGGACTGATGTTGAAACTGAAATTCCATTACTTTGGCCACGTGATGTGAAGAACTGATTCATTGGAAAAGACTGGGCAACACTGAAGGCAGGAGAAGGGGACGACAGAGAATGAAATGGTTGGATGGCATCACTGACTCAATGGACATGAGTTTGAGCAAACTCCCGGAATTGGTGATGGACAGGGAAGCCTGGTATGCTGCAGTCCATGGGGTAGCAAAGAGTCAGACATGACTAAGCAACTGAACTGAACTGAACTGAACATTCACTCTCAAATTTATGTATCCAGCCTGAAGTTCCCTGAACTCCAGGGTTTTACGTTTTTCTCCTCAGCATGTTCTCTTAGACATTTAATATTAGACATCTCACACTTGATTTGTTTGTAACTGAGCTCTTGATATTCCCCCCAAACTGACTCATTCCATGGTACCATCTCAGTCAACAGAATTTCACCTCAGTTAATACAATTTTATCCTTCTAGTTTTTCAGACACCCCCCCAAAAAATGTAGAGTCACTAACTCATCTCTTTTTTCATATCAAATCCAAACAAATGCTGTTGTCTATAGATTGATGCAAATAAGATGATACTATATTAGGTTAGTTATGTGTAAAATATATTCTTTAGAAACAGACTTTACTGCCATCACCTTGATCCAAATGATTATCATCTGTTGCCTAGGTTATTGTAAAGGTCTCTATGGCTAATTAGACAATCATTTAAAATATTCAGCCTCTTCATCCCTGTCAAAGCAAAACTTGTCCTGGACAATGTTAAACAGGCAAAGAAGACTATTCGAGGTTATCACACCAGGAAAGGGAACCCATGCCTGCACTTCTCTTCACTCAAAGAGTAGAAGAGTTTTCAACCATAGAAATGAACTACTGGAAAAGTACTGAGGGGCTTTAGCTGGGAGATGTTAATCAATAGGAAATGGTGAGCACACTGAGTTTTCCTGAGTCTGTAAAAGGTGTTTTTCTGTGATGAGTCCAGCTCTGCTTGCTCTCTGGTATCCATCAAAGTCAGGCTCATCCCCTGCCACAGAGACTGGGAATAAGGGCACTTTCTTCCTTGATGATTATGTTTCAAAGATATGGCTCCCGAGTCCCAAGAAAATCCTCCTTGGGACATAAAACTGGCAGCAGGTTTTTTTAAAAAGTTTACATCTCAAAGGAACAGAAAAAGGTTTTACAATTCCAAATGTTCTAATGCAAATGCCAGGGGCCTACAGTCAGGAATAAGCCCAGCTTAAGTTTAGTCAAGCCAAGAGAAACATTAAGGACATCTTGGTAAACCTCTGCCTGGCCTCATGTCCTCCAGCAGTATATTATCCACCCCTTGATTCTGGAATTTTTTCCATGTAACCAGCTTTGAACAATACAATGAGACTGAAGATTCAATATGCCAGATCTGAGCCCAGGTCCTAAGAGGCTGCCAGTGTTTTCAGCTGGGCTTTCTTGTGTTCTGTCATCATTATAGGAAAAACATGCCCAGGTGAGTCTGCTGGCCCCAGAAAGAGGAAAGATACCCCAGTTGCAACATCAATGGAGAGCCAGCCATAAACCACCTGACTACCATCCAATTCTTAGACTCATAGATAAGCCCTCTGGATTAGCAGAGCCACAAGCTAAGCCGAGCCTTGATAAGCTGAAACCCTAATGCATGAAAACAAAAGCATCATTGTAATCACTGGAGATTTGTGTGCGTGACTTATACAGCAAAAGTTAATGGATCTCCCTCCTTCTTTCTTACTGTCCTTCAATCGATTGCCTGCCCAGGAGTCAGAATAATCTTGTTAAAATAATAGGCAGATTGTGTCACTATTCTTCAATACCCTGCAATAGTTTTCCCCTCACTCCTAAAAAAAGCAAATGTCTTTAAAAGACTTACACAGCTCTACATGATCTAAATCTCAATTACCTCTCTGATTTCATTTTCCCTTACTCATCTTGGCTTATTCCATTTCAGCATGTTGCTTATGCCTTCCCTGGGTTCTCTCTGCTTATTGTTTGCATACCTGGAATGTTCTTTAACTAATGTCTACATGACTCACTACTTCACCTCTTTCAAACTTTTCCTAACAACCTTATTTAAAATTTCCGCATTCTCCCAACAGTTCCTTTCATTCCTATTTTACTTTTCTTCATAGTACTTTTCCACCATCTAACATACAATTTTTTGCCAACTTTACAAAGATTTAACTCACATACCATAAAGCTCACACATTTTAAATATACAATTCCAATTGGGGGGTATACTTACACAAATATGTGCACCCATAAAAGGGTGAGAAATTGAATTAGTACATGTCTTAAGACATAAGAGAAATGCAATTATTAACTTTTTCATAGGCATACATATGTAGGGTTACAAAAATAATAACAAGAATATTGAAGGGTATAGAGTGAAAAGTCTTGATCCCCTCCTCATTCTATTTGCCAATTCTCACTACTATAATCCCACCAGAAATCACCTATTAGATTTTTCTGATGGTGCCCATATGAAAATATAAGCAGATATGAATCTATATGCATTTCTATTCCTTCCTAACACAAAAGGATGAATAATAAATTCAATGTACTTTACTTTTCTCACTTAACAATATAGACCAAAGGTTGTTTCTAATCACTTAAGAAAGAGCTTCTTTGATCTTTTCTTTATACAAATGAAACATAATTTACTTAACCAGTCACTATTGATATCAGTTATCAATATTTTGTTATTACAAAGATGCTGTAAAAAAGATGCTGATGTCATAATGCTAATGACATAAGAAACAGGGGATCAGTTAGGAACTAGGGTGCTGATTAGAGGAGTGATGAGAATGGCAATGCTGGAGAGACGGGAGAAGGACAAATTTGTGGAAAGCTGGAAAATAGTGTGGTAAACTTGGGGTGTGTGAGGGGGAAAGGAAAAGAACCCAGAAATGAATTAAAGACCTGGAACCACAGAAAGAGAGCTACAGAGAGGAAGGAGGAAAGAAAGTGCCAGGAGAGGATGAACACAATTGTCAGTCGAGAAAATTTACAGGAAGCCACTGTCACTGTTGAACCTTGGAGCAGAAGCCTCAATAATGTTGATCCCTGAAGCTGGACTTGGTATTGTTCATGGAAGTAATATAGGGAACTTCCAGCAGTGAGAAAACCAGAAAAATCACAAAACAATATAGGTGAGGATGACCCAGCACCTAGAATCAAACATTTAGGTCAGTTGTAAGACAATGAACAACATTATGAATGCTTTTCCCTTTCAAACAACTCAGTGTTTTTTAATAGCTTGCATATTTACAGTTTTAAAATTTATTTTGTGAGAAGCATTTTAACTACAGTAATATGTATTAATGAATATAAGCACTTAAAAACAACAGCCTACCATAGAGGAATGACTCACTTATCAACTGAAGCAGTCAGTATTTAAAAGTTACCTTGTAGATCACAAACAGTGTGCCGATGAACATGATTATTTCAGATTTTAATCTGTGCTTTCTGCTTACTCAGGCCCAAGGTAATGAGTCCATCCTCAGGATACAGCTAACCCTTCAGGAGTTGACGGCAGCGTTTCATGACATTTCGAAAGGCCTCTAGGAATTTGTCATTCCGGAGGGTGAAGATAAAAGGGTTCAGAAAAGGGTTCACCACTAAAACCATCAGTGATGCTACCCTGTTGTGCTCAGCAGCCTGCGTTTGCTTGGGTTTCACAAAGAGGAACAAGCAGCTGCCGTAGCCGATGACAACAAAGGTGAAGTGGGAGGCACAGGTCGAGAAGGCTTTCCTGCGGCCAGAGCCGGAGGGGATCTTGAGGACGGTGGATACGATGCAGGTGTAGGAGACAATTGTAGGGATCATCGAACCAACAATAATGAAAACAGCCATTAAAAACAGAATAAACTCTGTGAAAAGACTGTTATCACAGGATAGTTTGAGCAGTTGCCCTCGGTCACAGTAAAAATGGTCTAGCACATTTGATTTGCAGAAAGTAAGATGAAACGTGGCATAGACTGGCCAGATTTCAAACAGGAAGCCAAATACCCAGGACACAATTACCACCCAGAGACAGGTGTGGCTGTTCATAATGATGGTGTACCGCAGAGGGTTACAGACAGCCACGTAACGGTCCACAGCCATCGCTCCTATTAATAACAACTCCGACGTTCCCAAAGACAGGTACAAATACAGTTGTATACAACAGGCACTCAAAGATACTGCCTGCATCCCAGGAAGAAGCAGACCCCAGAGCATCAGAGGGACGGCCACAGATGTGGTCAGGATCTCTAGGACAGAGAGGTGACCCAGGAAGAAATACATGGGAGACTGAAGACGTTTATCAACACAGACTGTCAAGATTATGACCATGTTTCCAATTAATGTCACAGAGTAGAAGGAAAAGAAGGTGGCAAAGAGAATATTGTGTAGTTCTTTAGAGCCAGGGAAGCCAAGGAGATAAAATTCAGTGACACTAGAGTAATTTTCCAACATTTGGCTGTATGCTTTTGCTGTTTTTGAAATCTAGAGGGCAAAGGAAAGACAACATGCCGTTAATTTCAAATCACTAAAGACATTCACAGTTTGACAAATACCTCTCCTGCTCTCAGGCTCCATAGCATGAGCAGCAGGGTCCACCTTTCACTGTTCCCTGTAAAAAGTTGATGTTAAGTGTTTTATGAACAACATGCATAATATATGAAGATAAGTGGACATGTCCAGTTAAGTAAGAGATAATCACCAATACCACTCTATGCGCTGGATCACACCCACCCCAGGAATCACCCTTGTCTCTCAATTCACTAGACATTCAGCCTGCACCTTCCTTGACCATCTTATCGACTTCCCTGGCCACAACATATCCATTTAGAGCATGGCCCCTTCCATCCTGAGTGTCCTAATCTGTCTCCTGGACCTGTGTATCCATGCCCTGAAATAACTACTGCATCTCAACAGTTCCAAGAAAGTATTCCTAGTCAATCTCACTTAGGCATGGTTCCTTCTCCTTGTTTCCTTTGAACACAGATTCATTTGCCTCATCTTCACTTTGACGTTTTCAATTCAGTTACCTGTATCATCATTCTTCCTGGGAAGGATGACAGGCAGGGGGGTGGGTTCCACTCAGGATGATGTCTTAAGATAATGAGCTATTTTGAGACAAACTATTGAGTCTTTTCCTGACTTCTGGTAGCCGGTTTCCTGGAGCTCACTGTCCAATTTTTCCTCCTTATTCTTATGGTAGAAGTCACTTTCTTCTGCTCATTACAGTGAATGTGCCCCCTCAATAGGAGAAGCCTCACTAGCTCTGAGTTTGTGACTTCTAGCTCAGAGATGATGATTCCACTTGTCACCAGGGGACTGCAGAGTGTTGGGGAACAGAAGTGAAACGCTGGGACTCTCCTTGCAAATTACCATCACTCCCATTCCTACTGCAAAATCTGGAACCAGGAATTAGGAAGTAGCTATGATATAAGGTAGCATGCTCTGCTTGTCTAGGGTTTCAAAGTTCTAGCTCTAGGAAGAAGAGACTTCCAAATGGGAAATGTGTCCCTGTGTTCAACCAGCGATGGACCTAGAAATATGGAGAAGTATGGGAAGTCCCCAGAGAACATTTACTTATCTATGTCCTCAATAGTCTCCTGAGTCCGACAAGTAAGGAAAAGTGTCAGAAAACATCAAAATGGCTCACTCTGAGCTCGTCAGACTAACTGGATTCCTTCCCTCACCCCATGCAGCTCATTGCTCAAATGTCTATAACCCTGGTGCGCTTCCAGAATCTCTAAAGCTGCACACGTGCCTCTTCACACTCTGGACCCTCCTTAGGCTATATTTTCTGCCTATTAGCTCTCATCAGGAACTGAAATTGACGTACCTCAAGGAAGCTTGTCTTCTTCATTCGTCATCACACCTCTGGTGCCAAGAACAAAGTATGACACAGAGGCAGCATGGACTCTTTTAATGCTTACTAAGTGAATAAATGAGTGAATGAATCACAAACAGGTCAACGAATGAACAAAGAGTACCCATCCTGACCTGCTTTTCCTTCTACTGACAGGATAGGACTCTCACTCTTTACAGAGGACTTGTCTGGTCAATCTGTGGCCTCTCTTCCTGGGGATCCCTACAGAATAGGAAGCAAACAAAGGAAAGAAATAGGGAGGGATGAGAGAGCAGGGTCTCAGGTAATGACAGAGAGCTGTGTCTGTCACCAGCACTCGGAACAGCAAAAACGAGTTTTCTGCTCTGAAGGAAACACAGGTTCACCATGCAGCTCCCTTCATCCATTCTTCATATTCCAGGTGTCTTTCCTCTACAAGGTAGCAAAGCCCAGAACTTCCTATACCAATCCTCTCCTGCTAGCTCCTTCAGAGAGGAACCACTGGCAGACACTCACCTCCAGAGAAGGGACAGGCCTGCAAAGTTCTATGGCTCTGGGATCAGCACTGGGTGCCCCCTGCTTGATGAGGAGTGCTGGGCATGGTCTGTGGGTCACAGCAAACTACTGCTCTCTCCACTCTCAGTAAAAGAGGGAACACCTCACACCAGCATATTAGGGGAAATTATAGTGATAAAAGTGCTGTGAGAGCCTGACCATGGTTCTCTGTATCTCTCTCTCCATTTTCCTTCACCTCTCTGTCCCCAGAGAGACTGATTCACTGATTAACTAAATCTGTTAAGTTCAGAGAATCCCTAGAGAAGTAGTGAAAAGAGAGTCAGAGAAACTTTTCCCTGTTCCTCTCGAGGCTAATCAAGTTTAGAACATGGAAAAGTTCTAAATGGGCAAACTTGAAATCCCTGAGGCAAGGAGTTTCTCAACACCCAGCTGGCCTTCCCTCAGACCCCAGGTCCTGGATGTTATCCAAACCGTCAAAAAATAGCCAGACCCTGCTCTACTGTGTCTCCCTGATTCCATTCAGCCCTGCAGAGCCTAGTGACCCACAAACAGAACACACCTCAACTGGCTCTAAAACATCAAAACCCAACAGCCACCAAAGAGCCTCTGTCAAAAGTTTCCCTTCATCCCCATCCCCAGGAATCCCATCTTTTCCCGATGACCTCTGCACTCCACCTACCAGATACTCTCTGACCACAGTTATGGGAACCTGGGAAGAGAGAAAGAGGATGGAGGGATCTGCCAGGCACCCTAAACTCACAGCCTGTGAATGCCACAGACCCTTCCAGGCTCTCCACCCTGTATACATTCCAACTGTCCTGCTCATTCACGCATTCCCCTAGGTGCCAAATGATACCAGGGCACCTTCCTGACCCGCCTGAAGTGAGAGGTACAGGCAGACGGAGCAATAAACAGGACTGACTCCCCCAAACATTAATAGTATATAAAAGTGAGGACAGCTGGATTGCTGGATAACATAGCAAAATAACATTTAAAATATTTATAATTACTTTATTAAAACAACTCCTGGTAAGAAAATGAAGTTTTACAGAGGAATAGAAAACAAATTCCCACTCACCAATGTACAATTCTCCTGATCATCTCATACATCTAAATACTATGATTCATTTCTATGATGTCCATACAGGAATTTTCTATCACACACATGCATATCTCTATAAATACCTTCACCTGTAACATGTACATTTGTACAGTAACAGCTTCTAAATCATATTACATTTCTTAGCTGCTTTCCAATCACCCTCCAAAAAGTTGTATCAATTTATAAACTTAAAATGAGATTATATTGGGGTCATCCAGACAGACTTCTACAGGAAGTTGCAGGAAATTTTTATTCTCGTGTTCACCATATGACCTTCCCAGTTATCATACTAACATACAAGGAGACAGTAATTACATTATGAAGGGGAGAAACATCCCAGGGTTCCTCATCCCCACGGGAACTGTGATGACAGCTGCCCAAGACACTGGTATCTCAGCTACTGCCTCTCAGCCTCTGAACTCTGAATGTGTCAGCTTCTATCCACACAGTTTGTAGTTTGTGAAACAAGGCTACTGGCACATGAGGAAATCTGAGGGATGTAAGGTAGGTAGACGTTTCCTCTAAGAACCCTTATTGCAAAGCCAGCTTCCCTAATTCAGAACATGGTTCATTGACCCCACATGTCCCTACAGTGATGTTTATGGCCATGGGAGCTCAACAGACACCTCAAAGGTAGGAAGGAATGTACAGTAACAAAACCCATTCGGAAAAATTTTGTCAGTTTCTAAAAGCTAAGAATATAGCTACTAGGACACAGCAATTCTGCTTCCAGAAATTTACCTAAGAAATGAAAAGATACATCTTGACAAAGTTGTCTGTTCTGATGTTCCTAGCAGTTTAATTCATTACATCAAGTGACACAAAACAAATAGCCCCAACAAAAGAAAGGTAGTATCAGTCTTCATTATTCACATATTCTGTATCTGCGCATTCATCTACTCACAAAAACTTATGTGTAGTCTCAAAATCAGTATTTACAAGCAATGTCCAAGATCATTAATCAACATGGGCATGAATACTCATAGCAGAAAACTGGAGTCACCTGGAGTACACCTTCTCAACTGAGGTTGAAGGCACAACCCTCCCTCTTGTTGCAGCTTCTATACTGTAAACAAATGTCTTTCGTGCTGTCCAATTAGTAACATGTTTTTGACATCTGTTTGCATTTTGTTGGTGATTTTGCTGCTTAAGCTATTGTTGCTTTTCAGTTGCCAAGACGAGTCTGACCCTTTGCGACAGCATGAGCTGCAGCATGCCAGACGTCCGTGTCCCTCACCATCTCCTGAAGTTTCGCCAAATTCATGTCCCTTGAATCTGTGATGCCATACAACCATATCATCCTCTGTCACCTTCTTCTCTTTCATTCTTCAATCTTTCCCAGTATCATGTGTTTTTCCAGTGAGTCAGCTGTTCGCATCAGGTGGCCAAAGTATTGGAGCTTCAGTTTCAGCATCAGTCCTTCCAAAGAGTATTCAGGGTTGATGTCCTTTAAGATTGTCCAGTTTGATGACTCTTAAGCATAATGCTTGAGCATAATGTTTTTGAAAATTGTGGAAAATTCTTAAAGATATGGGAATACCAGACCACCTTATCTGCCTCCTGAGAAATCTGTATGTAAGTCAAGAAGTAACAGTGAGAACTGGACATGGAACAATGGACTGGTTCCAAATCCGGAAAGAAGTACATCAAGGTTGTATATTGTGGCTCTGTTTATTTAACTTATATGCAGAGTACATCATACGAAATGCTGAACTGGATGAAGCACAAGCTGGAAGCAAGATGCAGGGAGAAATATCAATAAACCTCAGATATGTAAGTGACACCACCCTTATGGCAGAAAGCAAAGATGAACTAAAAAGTCTCTTGATGAAAGTGAAATAGGAGAGTGAAAAAGTTGGCTTAAAACTCAACATTCAAAAGATGAAGATCATGGCATCCAGTCCCATCACTTCATAGCAAATATATGGGTAAAGAATGGAAATAGTGACAGACTTTATTTTCTCGAACTCCAAAATCACTGCAGATGGTGACTACAGCCATGAAATTAAAATATACTTGCTCCTTGGAAGAAAAGCTGTAACAAAACTAGACAGACTATCAAAAAGCAGAGACATTACTTTGTCAACAAAGGTCTGCCTAGTCAAAGGTATGGTTGTTCCAGTAGGCATGTATGGATGTGAGAGTTGAACCATAAAGAAAGCTGAGCACCAAAGAACTGATGCTTTTGAACTGTAGTGTTGGAGGAGACTCTTCAGAGATCAAACCAGTCCATCCTAAAGAAAATCAGTCCTGAATATTCATTGGAAGGACTAAGGCTGAAGCTGAAACTCCAGTAATTTGGCCACCTAATGCAAAGAACTGACTCATTGGAAAGGACCCTGACGCTGGGAAAGATTGAAGGCAGGAGGAGAAGGGGACGACAGAGGATGAGATGGCTGGATGGCATCACCGACTCGATGGACATGAGTTTGAGTAAACTCTGGGAGTTGGTGATGGACAGGGAGGCCTGGCGTGCTGCAATTCATGGGGCCGCCCGGAGTTGGACACAACTGAGTGACTGAAATGAACTGAAGCATAATGCTGAAATGCTTATCTCTTGGTGCTAAGTGCAAGAAGGCTGTTATGTACCTTATGGGAAAAATACGTTTAGACAAATAGTATACAGCTTCATTATTTAAAATACGTGTTTGGTAAAATTCTTCAGACATGAGTTACAAGCTGTTGACTGTGTGTCAATCTTCATGGATCAATAATACATATTAAGCAAGGTGTCATTGAATAGACTGAAGCGACTTAGCAGCAGCAGCAGCATTGAATAGAAACAAAGAGAAAACAAAGTTATATACTGATTAGTTGACAAAAGGAAGATTTAATCAGTAAAAACAAATTTGGTAAACTGTCAATTACAAGGGTATTTGCCATCTGCTTCTGCAAAGATTGAACCCTGTGCTGCTGAAGTTGTTGGCCTTCAACACTCCCTGAGGGAGTTCGGCGTGAGAGTGAGGCACTCTGTGCTCCAAGGAATCTGGTGGAACAGGTCTTCTGTTGTTGTTCAGTTGCTCAGTCATGTCTGACTCTTTGTGACCCCATGGACTGCAGCCTGCCAGGCTTCCCTGTCCTTCACTATCTCCCACAGTTTGCTGAAACTCATCCATGGAATCAATTATACCATCCAACCATCTCATCCTCTGCCATCTCCTTCTCCTCCTGCCTTCAGTCTTTCCCAGCATCAGGGTCCTTTCCAATGAGTTGGCTCTTCGCATCAGATGGCCAAAATATTGGAGCTTCAGCTTCAGCATCAGCCTTTCCAATGAATATTCAGGGTTGATTTACTTTATGACTGATGGGTCAAGATATACCTGGAGTAAAGGACAAGTTTGGCCTTTACAAAATGAAGCAGGGCAAAGGCTAACAGCATTTTGCCAAGGGAACAAGTCATTAGATAGATATTTTCAGGAACTAATCTCAAGATCCCAATCCTTGCATCTCTTCATATTTAGGAAAGCACTAAATCCCTTCATGGTGATATCAGATCCTCGTGACTAGCAAAAAACCTTTCGTAAAGTAAGCATTTGATGCATTAAACTTCCCCTTCACCAAAATCTTATATAATGACCCTCCCCCACTGCCTCTTCGGAACAGTTTCTCAGACCTATCTGAAGTGCTGACTCCCAGGCTTCGGTCCTCATTTTGCCCCCAAATAAAACTCCCCCAGAGTTCCCCCACTGGCAACTCTCATGTTGTGTATCATTTTAGTCAACATAGCCAAGAAACATGGTACTGAGGCAAGGAACACGATTTTATTTGGAAAGCCGGCTGACCAAGAAGATGGCAGACTAATGTCTCAAAACAGCCATTTTGTAGGGGCGTGGATGCCAGGTTCTTTTATAGGACAGTGAGGAGGAAGAAATGAGGAAGTAAAGACCATTATCTTGCAAATATCTCCTGAAATGGACATCTACAACATAGTTTCCTTCCATCCTGATGTGCTCCTATGACTTTGTCACTTCAGAAGTTGATGGATTGGGAAAAGAAATAACTACTGAAATCATCAGGGAAACCACCGTATTGTAATTGGATGTCAACTGTGTTCTGTGCCAGTTTCCTCCACATTCTGAAAAAACTGCTGTATATTAACTGTTTTAAGAAAATATTTCTGGGAATCTCTGTTGGTCCACTGGTTAGGACTCAAAGCTTTCGCTGCCAGGGTTTCCAGGTCAATCCCCAGTTAGGGAACTAAGATCCTGCAAGCCCCATGATGCATACAAAATGAGAGAAAGTTTTTGTTGCCAATCCCACCCAGACATGGCTACTTCTTTTTTTGTATCCACTGAACACAGGCTGCATTTGGATTAGATGCATTTTAAAGTTGTTTGTTTTATGTATCACTTTAGGTGTGCTGTTGAGAATTTGTGCCTATAAAGGACATTGTCATAAAACAATCTGACAGAGTATTGAATCATTCCCTTATTTCTGGGGAGCTGACTTCCTAGTGTGGATTATTCACTATCTTCAACTTTATTCTTGTGATAAAAGTCTTCCTCTATCTGTGGTTTTAGTGAATGTCTCCTCTAAGCACAAAGGAACCGGCCAGCTCCAAGCTGATGACCTTAAGTCCTGACATTATATTTCCACTTGTGATCCCATGCCATGAGAGAGGAGAGGTCCCAAGAAATAGAGGCTCAAGACTTTCATCCCTATGTCCCATCTATCCTACACATCTATCCCCAGTCTCCATCTGGGTATCACAAAACAAAAAAAGCAGCTGAAAGTTAGAGACAAGATTCTCTGTATTCCGAGGTCCCAAATCCCTATTTGCAGCAAGGAGCCAGACATTCAAATAAACATTCTGTCCCTCGGACAAAACTGCCATCATCTCAGCTTCATAGAGCAATTTGTAAAGGCCCCAAAAACATATCTGCTTGTCTATGACTTTTCTATTTTGTCTAGAGGCCTAGGCTAAGAAAAATGCTAGAAAATGCCCAACCAGATGGTACTATGTTCCTTAGTTGCCAGGCTCCTCACGCACTAGATGCATACCTTTGCTCAATTCACCCCGTTCACACTCATTGCTTGTATAACAATTTCATTATACAAAATCTCGTCCTCTAAACTCTCTAAGCTGCATTTATCTTTCTATAAGCTTTCATCAATATCTCAAATCATATTACATTTGTACTTATCATTTTAACATCAAAATCCCACATTGGAATTAAGCACCTAGAAGGCACCTTCTTTGGCATTCTAGTATCACAACCAGTGATAAGAAGAGAGCCTAACAAAGTGTGTACTCTATAAATATTATTCAGTGAATATACTAATTAGTAGATTAAAGAACAAAACAATAGAGAAAGAATGTCCAACATGACTAGCTTTCCCTCCACTCATTCTTTCCTAAAGCATTTTCCAGTCAACTTCTAATCTCTCTCTGCAGATCCTTTACAAAATGAGAAGTGATACAAGGAAGAGATGAAGAGGGAGCAGGGTGGTGGGTCTCTCAGGCAGAGGGCCGTGCCTAACCCAGCACTGCGCATCCTCACCCTGCTCTTCGCTATGGAGGGATGATCTGAAGGACAGCTGATCTGCTCTGCAGCTGCCTCCCTTTACTCCTTCTTTGAGAAGCCAGCCCAGCTCAGCCTTCCCAAAGAGATGCTTTTCTCTTCTCTCCTTCACAGAGGAGAATCGCTTGGAAGACATTCATCTCAAGAGAAGGGGAAGGATCAAAAGGTCTCCTGTCCTTCAGGCATCAACCACCACCCCCACATGACTGATACCAGGAAATGCTTGGGAGGCAGCCTGATTCTGTCCTCTTCACTCATAATGAGGAATAAATAGCCAAGCACAGAAACTTAAAGTACAGAAATAATGGTGCTAAGAGGAATCTGGCTGTCCCCCTGTCTCTCATTCTCTCTGCCTCTTTCCTCCTCTCCCTTGTCTACCCCCAAGGATGGTTATTCACTGAAGAAAAAATTGGCACAGGTTCAGACACACCAGCAATGTGGTTAAGGAAAAGCTGAAGACACTTCCCACCTGAGGCTAATCAAGTTGGAGACCATGGATGTTTTCTGCAGTGGGCAAAATTGAAAGATCCCAGTCAGGAGCTTCTCAAAACCCAGGCTGCCTCCTTCCCAGGCCCTTCCTTACCCACTAACACACATTCCCAGCTGTCAAAATTGCCAACGCAGCTGCTACATGCTTCTTCCTGACTACATGGACTCCTCCAGAGCCTAAGCCACCCCCAAGCTGTGACCCCACAAGTGGATTCAAGACTTGTCACAAACCTGGTGGCCAAATGGACTTCTATCCAAATCCTCTCTTCATCTCCAGGGTTATGAGAAGCCCGTCTTTCCCAGATGATCTCTGCCCTCTCTGTACCCCACATCCTCTGATCATAGTTATGGATCCTGGTCAGAGATCCACAGAGAGGATCTGCCACCTACTCTACCGCCAATGTGTTAATGTCATGGCCCATTCCCATCTCTCCAACATGCGTGCATTCCAAGTGGGGTTGTTCAGTCATACATTTCCCTCTAGGTCTTCAAATGCGATTGGGTTTCATAGCCCTGTTCAAAAACCTCAGCTGCTTGGATGAGGGATAAAGGTTTAAAAAATATTCAAAATTAATCCCAAAAGTGCTACATAAAAATGAGAATGGCTGAGATGCTGAGGAAAATTGCAAAATCACATCTGAAATATTTATTATTACATTGGCATAAACAATTGCCATTTTACATAAAATGAGTACAAGTCATAGTTAAAAATCAAATGGAATGATGGAACATCAATGTCCCTCTCCCCATCTGCTTGAGTCTTCTGATCCATTTCCCAGAGCTAAATATTATCACAAATTTCTAGCATAATAGATAGAGACTTGTCTGTATTAACACATTCAATCTTGATGTTATTAAGGAGTGAATTCCTCTTACAACTGCTGGTTGAGAAAATCTCCAAGAAGGCACCATCACTGTTGCACCTTGGACCAGAAGCCTCAAGAAAAGGTTAAATCCTGGAGTTGGACTTGGCACCACTCATGGAAATCATATGGGAAACTGAGGCTTTGAGAAAACCAGGGAAACACAGGACAATATAGGTGAAGATGACCCAGCACCTAGATTCAAACATCTTGGTCAGTTGTCAGAGAATGAATGATTCTTTTCTACACATTTCACATTCAAATATCTCAGCATTGTTTTTGATAACCATGAACATCTTGTACATTTTTTGTTGTTAAACTTATTTTTTTAATTATATGTATTTGTTTTATTTTTATTTATTATTACTTTTTTGACCATACTGGGTCTTTTTGCTGCATGCAGACTTATGCTAGTTGGGGTGAGGAAGAGCTATTCTCTAGTTGAGGCTCAGGCTTCTTATTGTGATGGCTTCTCTTTTGCAGAGCACAGGCTTTAGGGTACACAGGCTTCAGTATTTGTGGTACATAAGCTTAGTTGCCCATGGCACGTTGGATCTTCTGGGCTAGGTATTGAAACCATGTCTCCTGCATTGACTGGTGGATTCTTTACCACTGGACCATCTGGTAAGTACTATTAAATTTCTTTTGTGAGATGTATTTTAACTAGAATAATGTGTATAAATGAATATATTCATGTAACTACAATAATATATATAAATATACCCACTTAAAAAAAGAAAGTGATTATTAAAAGCTAAAAGTTACATTGGACCATAAACTAGTTGATGATGAAAATGATTATTTCTGATTTGAATCAGAGCTCTCATTACTCAGGCCCAAGATGATGAGTCCATGGTGGTCCTTACAACAGCTAAGCCTTGAGGAGTCCATAGCAGCTTTTTGCGGCATCTCGAAACACCTCCATGAATTTGTCATTCCGGAGGGTGAAGATAAAAGGATTCAGAAATGGGGTCACCACTAAAACCATCAGTGATGCTACCCTGTTGTACTCAGCGGCCTGCGTTTGCTTGGGTTTCACAAAGAGGAACAAACAGCTGCTGTAGCCGATCACAACACAGGTGAAGTGGGAAGCACAGGTAGAGAAGGCTTTCCACCGGCCAGATCCTGAAGGGATCTTGAGGATGGTGGAGATGATGTAGAGGTAGGAGACGATTGTAGGGCTCAAAGAACCAAAAAGTACAAAAGCAGCCATTAAAAAAAGAATAAATTCAGTGAAAAGGCTATTATCACACGATAGTTTGAACAGCTGTCCTCGGTCACAGTAAAAATGGTTTAGCACATTTGATTTGCAGAAAGTAAGATGAGACGTGGCATAGACTGGCCAGATTTCAAACAGGAAGCCAAATACCCAGGACACAATTACCACCCAGAGACAGGTGTGGCTGTTCATAACGATGTTGTACCGCAGAGGGTTACAGACAGCCACATAACGGTCCACAGCCATCGCAGCAAATAATATGAACTCTGACGTTCCCAAAGACAGGTACAAATACAGTTGTACACAACAGGCAGTCAAGGATATTGCCTGCATCCCCGGAAGGAGCAGACCCCAGAGCATCAAGGGGACAATCACAGTTGTGGTCAGCATCTCTAGGACAGAGAGGTGACCCAGGAAGAAATACATGGGAGTCTGCAGACGTTTATCAACACAGACCATAAAGATGATGACCATGTTTGCAATTAATGACACAGAGTAGAAGAAAAAGAAGGTGGCAAAGAGAATATTGTGTAGTTCTTTAGAGCCAGGGAAGCCAAGGAGATAAAATTCAATGGCACTAGAGTAATTTTTCAACATTTAGCTGGGTGCTTCTGTTCTTTTTGAAATCTGGAGGGCAAAGGAGAGACAACATGCTGCTAATTTCAAAGCACTAAAGACATTCACAGATTGACAAGATATTATCTCTTACTCTTTCAGGCTCCACAGAATGACCAGGTGGGTTCATATTTCACTGTTCTATGTACATAGTTGATGTTAAATGTTTTATAAACAATATGTGGGCTTCCCTGGTGGTTCGGTGGTAAAGAATATGCCTGCCATTGTGTGAGACACGGGTTAGATACTGGATCCAGGAAGATGCCCTGGAGAAGAAAATGGCAACTCACTCCAGTATCTTGTCTGGGAATTCCCACAGACAGAGGAGTAGGGTGGGCAACAGTCCATGGGGTCACGAAGAGTCGGACACGACGTAGTGATTGAACAACAAGAACAAGTGTATGATATGTGAAGATAAGTGTGGATCTCCAGTAAGATAAGAAATAGTCACCAATATCGCTCTATGCATAAGAACACACCAAACCAAGGAATCACTTTTGTCTCTCATTTCACTGGACATTTGGACTCCAACTCTGCCACCATCCCTGATCACCTTGTCTATTTCCGAGGCCACAACATACTCATTTACAGCCCGACCCCTGCCATCCTGAGTGTCCTAATCTGCCTTCTTACATCCACGCCCTGAAATAACCCTGCATCTCAACAGCTAAAAGAAAGTATTCCTAGTCAGTCTCACTGAGACATGGTTCCTTCTCCTTCCTTCCTTTGAACACAGATTCGTTCACCTTATCTTCCCTTTAAAGATTTCAATTCAGTTATCTGTATCATTTCTGCCTCTTGGGAAGGATGACAGGCTGGGAGACAGGTTGATGTCCTAAGATAAGAGCTGTTTTGAGACAAACTATTGAGTCTTTTCCTGACTTCTGGGCAGCAGGCTCCCTGCAGGGAGCTCTCCACTTCTTCCTCCTTATTCTTATGAAAAAAGGCCCTTTCTGCCTCTCCTTTCACTCAGCATGTCTCCTCCTAACAGGAAGAGCCTCAGCAGAACCTAGTTAGTGATTTCCAGCTCAGATTGATGATTCCTGTTGTGACCAGGGGCCTGCAGAGTGTAGGGGAACAGGAAGAGTGAAGAGGCTGGGACTGTCTTTGCCAACTTCCATCACTCCCATCCCTACTGCATAATCTAGGAGCAGAAACTAGAAAGGGGCTATGATTTAATGGTAGCATCTGTTGGCCTTCTGGAGCTTCAGTCTTCTAGCTCTAGGAAAAAGAAACATCCCGGTGCAGTACATCCCTATTTCAACCCATTATTATCTGAGTACTATAGGAAGTGTGGAAACATCCCCAGAAAACATTTGCCCATCTAAGTCCTCCATTGTCCCCTGAGTTCTACAAATAAGGAAAACTGTCAGAAAACATCAAAAAGGATCACCCTGAGCTCCACTGGATAAATGGATAAGCGAAGGCCCTCACCACCTGCAGCTGATGTCTCAAATGTCTCAAATCCTGTGGCCCTTCCAGACTTTCTAAAGCTACATATGTGCCTCTTCACACTTTGTTCTCTTTTTAAGCTGTATTTTCCTCTTATTAGTTCTCATCAGAAGCTGAAACTGAAGTACCTCAAGGAGTTTTTCTTCCTTGTTCACCGTTACACCTCCAGTATCAAGAACGGAGCCTGACAGAGTGTGAACAAGTACCATTTTAATATTTATTCAGTAAATAAATCAGTGAATGAATCACAAACAGGTCAATGAATGAACAAAGAGTACTCATCGTGACCTGCTTTTCCTTCTGCTGACAGGATAGGACTCTCACTCTTTACAGAGGACTTGTCTGGTCAATCTGTGCCTTCTCTTCATGGGGATCCCCTACAGAATAGGAAGCATACAAAAGAAAGAAATAGGGAGATATGACAGAGCAGGGTCTCAGGTAATGACAGAGAGCTGTGTCTGTCACCAGCACTCAAAACAGCAAAATGTGTTTTCTGCTCTGAAGGAAACACGGGTTCACCATGCAGCTCCCTTCATCCATTCTTCATATTCCAGGTGTCTTTCCTCTACATGGTAGCAAAGCCCAGAACATCCTATCCTAATCCTCTCCTGCTAGCTCCTTCAGAGAGGAACCACTGGCAGACACTCACCTCCAGAGAAGGGACAGGCCTGCAAAGTTCTATGGCTCTGGGATCAGCACTGGGTGCCCCCTGCTTGATGAGGAGTGCTGGGCATGGTCTGTGGGTCACAGCAAACTACTGCTCTCTCCACTCTCAGTGAAAGAGGGAACACCTCACACCAGCATATTAGGGGAAATTATAGTGATAAAAGTGCTGTGAGAACCTGACCATGGTTCTCTGTATCTCTCTCTCCATTTTTCCTTCACCTCTCTGTCCCCAGAGAGACTGATTCACTGATTAACTAAATCTGTTAAGTTCAGAGAATCCCTAGAGAAGTAGTCAAAAGAGAGTCAGAGAAACTTTTCCCTGTTCCTCTCGAGGCTAATCAAGTTTAGAACATGGAAAAGTTCTAAATGGGCAAACTTGAAATCCCTGAGGCAAGGAGTTTCTCAACACGCAGCTGGCCTTCCCTCAGACCCCAGGTCCTGGATGTTATCCAAACAGCCAAAAAATAGCCAGACCCTGCTCTACTGTGTCTCCCTGATTCCATTCAGCCCTGCAGAGCCTAGTGACCCACAAACAGAACACACCTCAACTGCCTCTAAAACATCAAAACTCAACAGCCACCAAAGAGCCTCTGTCAAAAGTTTCCCTTCATCCCCATCCCCAGGAATCCCATCTTTTCCCGATGACCTCTGCACTCCACCTACCAGATACTCTCTGACCACAGTTATGGGAACCTGGGAAGAGAGAAAGAAGAGGGAGGGCCTCCCAGGCACCCTAAACTCACAGCCTGTGAATGCCACAGACCCTTCCAGGCTCTCCATCCTGCATATATTCCAACTGTGCTGGAACATGTCCCTTAGGTGCCAAATGTAATCAGGGTACTTCCCTGAGCTGCCTGAAGTGAGAGGTAAAGGTGGAAGAAGAAATGTATAGGACTGACTCCCCCAAATATTAACAGTACATAAAAGTGAGGACAGCTGGGATGCTGAATAAGATAGTAAAATTACATTTCAAGTATTTATATTTACCTTCTTAAAACAATTTCAATTTAAAACCACTCCTGGTAAGAAAATAAAATTTTATAGAGGAATAGAAAACAAATTCTCCCTCACTAATGTAGGAGTCTCCTATTCATCTTGTACACCTAAATACTATGATTAATCTCTATTATGTCCACACAAAATTTTCTATAATACACATGCATATTTCTATATGGACTTTACTTGCTAGTTTAGTCACCATAATGCCTTGCTACTTTCCCTTTCTTATATATTTATGTGTGTGTTTGTTTGCATATGAAATCATTCTATATTAGGACTCTCTCACATTTCAGTTCCGTTCAGTTCAGTTCAGTTCAGTTGCTCAGTCATGTCCGACTCTTTGCGACCCCATGAATCGCACGCAGCACACCAGGCCTCCCTGTCTATCATCAACTCCCAGTGTTTACTCAAACTCATGTCCATCAAGTCAGTGATGCCATCCAGCCATCTCATCCTCTGTCATCCCCTTCTCCTCCTGCCCCCAATCCCTCCCAGCATCAGGGTCTTTTCCAATGAGTCAACTCCACATGAGGTGGCTAGAGTATTGGAGTTTCAGCTTCAGCGTCAGTCTTTCCAATGAACATCCAGGACTGATCTCCTTTAGGATGGACTGGTTGGATCACCTTGCAGTCCAAGGGACTCTCAAAAGTCTTCTCCAACACCACAGTTCAAAAGCATCAATTTCTCGGCACTCAGCTTTCTTCACAGTCCAACTCTCACATCCATACATGACCACTGGAAAAACCATAGCCTTGACCAGATGGACCTTTGTTGGTAAAGTAATATCTCTGCTTTTTAATATACTATCTAGGTTGGTCATAACTTTCCCTCCAAGGAGTAAGCGTCTTTTAATTTCATAGCTGCCATCACCATCTGTAGTGATTTTAGAACCCAGAAAAATTAAGTGTGAAACTGTGTCCACTGTTTCCCCATCTATTTCCAATGAAGTGATGAGACCAGATGCCATGATCTTAGTTTTCTGAATGTTGAGCTTTAAGCCAACTTTTTCACTCTCCTCTTTCACTTTCATCAAGAGGCTTTTTAGTTCTTCTTCACTTTCTGCCATAAGGGTGGTGTCATCTGCATATCTGAGGTTATTGATATTTCTCCTGGCAATCTTGATTCCAGCTTGTGCTTCTTCCAGCCCAGCGTTTCTCATGATGTACTCTGCATATAAGTTAAATAAGCAGAGTGACAATATACAGCCTTGACCTAATCCTTTCCCTATTTGGAACCAGTCTGTTGTTCCATGTCCAGTTCTAACTGTTGCTTCCTGACCTGCATATAGGTTTCTCAAGAGTAGTGTTTACTAAATAAATATTCACCTTATGAAAATGAACACCATTTAATTATTGAGTACCTTGCTCAAAAACATTACATCTTTTCCAGTTTTTCACAAGTATAATGATGCTGCAATAAATACCTTCACTTGTAACATGTACATTTGCACAGTAATAGCTTCCTAAATCATATTACATATATTAACTGATATACAATCAGCTTCCAAAAAATGGTATCTATCTATAATCTATTGAAATGAGATTCTGTTGGGGCCACCCTGACAGATTTCCACAGAAAGTTGCAGGGAATTTTTATATCCGTGTTCACCATGTGAGTTCCCAGTATGATACTAACATATGAGGAGTCAGTAATTACATCGTGAAAGAAAGACACATCCCAGAGGTGTTCATCTCCATGGGAACAGTGCTACCAGCTGCCCAGTCCACCACTGTCCCAGTACTGCTTGTTAGCCTCTGAGTTCCAAACGTCAGTTCCTATCATGACTGTTCATTGAATGTGAACTGAGGCTGCTGGCACATGAGGAAATCAGAGGTAGGTAGGTACTTTCTCTCAGAACCTCTATTGCACAGGCAGCTTCTCTAATTCAGGCCATGGTTCATTGACCCTAGAGGCCCCTCCACTGTTGGTGAAGGCCACAGGAGCCAAACAGACACTTCAGAAGTAGGAAGCAGTGTATGCTAGCAAACCCCAAGAGGAAAACTTGTGTCAGTTTCTTCAAGCTAAGGATATACCTACCCCCTTGACACGGCAATTCTGCTCCCAGGTATTTACCTAAGAACTGAAAACACATCCTCACAAAGATCTGATTTAATGTTCATAGTAGTTTAATTCATTACCTCAAGTGACACAAAACAAATAGACCCACCAAGAGAATGGTACAGTCAATCCTCATTATTCACACACTCATTATTCACACATTCATCAACTCACAAAAACTTATGTGTAGCTCCAAAATCAATATTTCCAAACACATTGAAGTTCGTTAATCAACATGGGCATGTACACTCATAGTAAAAAAATTGGAGTCACCTGGAGCACATGTTCTCAACGGAGGTTAAAGAAGGCAACAACCCTGCCATCTTGTTGCAGCTCCTATACCATAAGTAAATATATTTTGTGCTATTTATTTAGCAACATGTTTTTGGCATTTCTTTGCATTTTGTTGGTGATTTTGCTGCTTAAGATGGCTCTCAAACATAATGCTGAAATGCTGATCTCCCGGTGCTAAGTGCAAGAACACTGTTAGGTGCCTCGTAGGGAAAATAAGCTTGTGCTGTGCTTAGTCACTCAGTCGTGTCCGACTCGTTGCAACCCCATGGATTGCAGCCCACCAGGCTCCTCTCTCTGTGAGGATTCTCCAGGTGAGAATACTGGAGTGGGTAGCCATTCCCTCCTCCAGGGGATCTTCCCAACTCAGCGATTGAACCCAGGTGGCCCACATTGCAGGCAGATTCTTTACCATCTGAGTCACCAGGGAAGCCCAAGAATACTGGAGTGGGCAGCCTATGCCTTCTCCAGGGGATCTTGCTGACCCAGAAATTGAACCAGGGTCTCCTGACTGCAGGTGGATTCTTTACCAGCTGAGCTACCAGGGAAGCCTAGGTAAGTATTAAACAAGCATCATCATCTAAAATACCTGTTTGATAAACTTCTTTCAGGCATGAGTTACAGTCTCTGGGCTGTGTGTCAATATTAGTGAATCAGTAATACATATTAAGCAACATGTTGTTCAGCAGAACCAAACATAAAACGAGGTTATATACTGATTTGCTGATGAAAGGAAAACTAAATCAGTAAGTACAAATTTGGTGAGCTGGCAAAGAGTCAAACCTAGAATTTGTTATCGAGTCCAACATCAGTCTGCTCACCACAGGACAGACCAAGAAACCAAGAGACAACGTGTTGAGGCAAGGAATACTTTATTTGGAAAGCCGATTGACCAAGATGATGGCAGACTAATATCTCAGACCAATATTATGGGGGTTGTGCATGCCTGGTTATTTTATAGGACAGAGAGGGGGAGGAGTTGAGGAAGTAAAGACCATTATCTTGCAAATACCTCCCTGAATGGAGATGACAACATCATTTCATTCCATCGCAAAGTGCTCCAATGACTTTGCCACTTCATGGGGTGAAGGACTGAGGAAAGAAATCACTACTTAAACCATTAGGGAAACAATAACAATGGAAACCATCAGGGAAACAACCACAATCAATTGTAAATTGTGTTCTTCTTTTTTTTTTTTTTTTCCATTTATTTTTATTAGTTGGAGGCTAATTACTTTACAACATTGCAGTGGTTTTTGTCATACATTGAAATGAATTAGCCATGGATTTACGTGTAAATTGTGTTCTGTGACTGTTTTGTCCACATCCTGAAAAAACTGCTCTATGTGAAGAGATTGAAGAAAGTATCCCTGTGATTCCCTGTGGCCCACGGGTTAGGACTCTGAGTTTGCCCTGCTGAGAGTGTTAACAGGAGGAAAAGGGATAGGGCACAACTTTTGAAAGAACGAACGACATACAATGACATAGCTTAAGGACATAATATAAACAGATTAGAATCAAATGGGTCCAAGGTGGAAGACAAGTCGACTTTGACTAGACCTTGAAAACACGCTATGGTTTTTCCAGTACTCATGTACGGATGTGAAAGTTGGACCATAAAAAAGGCTGAGCACTGAAGAATCGATGCTTTTGAACTGTGGTGTTAGAGAAGACTATTGAGAGTCCCTTGGACAACAAGGAGATCAAATTAGTCAATTCTAAAGGAAATCAGTCCTGAATACTCATTGGAAGGACTGATGCTGAACCTGAAGCTCCAATACTTTCGCCACCTGATGTGAAGAACTGACTCACTGGAAGATTGACACTGACACTGGGCAAGATTGAAGGCAGGAGGAGAAGGGGACAACAGAGAATGAGATGGTTGGATGGCATCACCGACTTGATGGACATGAGTTTGAGGAAGCTCCAGGAGTTGGTGATGGACAGGGAAGCCTGGTGTGCTGCAGTCCATGTGGACATAAAGAGTTGAGCACGACAAATGGCTGAACTGAACTGATCCTCAATCAGAAAGCTATATGACACACCCAGAGGTGCTGTGATGCTTTCAAGTCACCATCAAAAGACCAAAAAGTGGGTGGTGGCACAAATCCTAGAACTCTCTACCACTTCCTTCAAAATCATTGGAATAATCCTCCCACTCATTAGCCTATGAAATTACAAAGCCCATAAATGCTAACCACGCCACATTTCAAGGCAGCCAGACTTGCCCTCTGAGACGGCCCACAGTCTGTGCAGTGTGCTTCTCTCTATTCTAAAGAAATCCACTCCTTAGTTATCACTTTGTCTCTCACTGAATTCTTTCTGAGATGAGACATCAAGAACCTGAGCTCCATTAGGTCCTGAAACCAGGTACCAAGGTTTTGACTGGGTTTGAGTCCTAGCACATGAGTTCAAGAATCAATCTGAGGTAAATAGTTTCAGCTCCCTAGTATGGATTATCCACTTCTTCAACTTTTTTCTTGTTATAAAAAGATATCTTCCATCTGTGCTTTCAATGAATGTGTCTCCTCTAAGCAGGAAGAACCTGTCCAGCTCCAACCTGATGACCTCAAGCTCTGACATTATATTTCCTCTTATGATCACATGCCAAGAGGGAGGAGAGGTCCCAAGGAATGAAGAGGCTCGGGACTTTCATCCCTATATCCCATCTGTCTGACACAGTCTCCATCTGAGGACCAGGACACAAAAAAAGCAGTTGTAATTTAGAGGCAACATCCTCTATATTCTGAAGTTCCGGAGATCTAACTGCAGCAAGGAGATAGACCTTCAAATAGACAGTCTGTCCCTCAGACCAAACTGCCATCATCTCAGCTTCATAGAGCAACTTGTAAAGTCCCCCAAACATATCTGCTTGTCTCTGAATTTTCTGTTTTGTCAAGAGCCCAAGAGCAAGGAAAATGTTAGAAGATACCAAATCAGATGGTACTATGTTCCTTAGTTGCCAGGCTCCTCGCTCACTAGATGCATACCTTTGCACAACTGACCTCTTTTACACTCATTGCCTGTATAACAACACAAACACAGATCACTCTCTAAACACTTTAGGCTGTATTTCTCTTTCTGTTGGCTTCCATCACCATCTCAAATCATATTACATTTGTACTTATCATTTTAACATCAAAATCCCACATTGGAATTAAGCACCTAGAAGGCACTTTCTTTGGCATTCTAGGATCACAACCAGTGATAAGAAGAGAGCCTGACAAAGTGTGTACTCTATAAATATTATTCAGTGAATAACTAATTAGTAGATTAAAGAACAAAACAATAGAGAAAGAATGTCCAACCTGACTAGCTTTCCCTCCACTCATTCTTTCCTAAAGCATTTTCCAGTCAACTTGTAATCTCTCTCTGCAGATCCTTTACAAAATGAGAAGTGATAAAGGAAGAGATGAAGAGGGAGCAGGGTGGTGGGTCTCTCAGGCAGAGGGCTGTGCCTAACCCAGCACTGCGCATCCTCACCCTGCTCTTTGCTATGGAGGGATGATCTGAAGGACAGCTGATCTACTCTGCAGCTGCCTCCCTTTACTCCTTCTTTGAGAAGCCAGCCCAGCTCAGCCTTCCCAAAGAGATGCTTTTCTCTTCTCTCCTTCACAGAGGAGAATCGCTTGGAAGACATTCATCTCAAGAGAAGGGGAAGGATCAAAAGGTCTCCTGTCCTTCAGGCATCAACCACCACCCCCAGATGGCTGATACCAGGCAATGCTTGGGGGGCAGCCTGATTGTGTTGTCTTCACTCATAACGAGGAATAACTAGCCAAGTGCAGAAACTGAAAGAAGTACAGAAATAATGGTGCTAAGAGGAATCTGGCTGTCCCACTCTCTCTCATTCTCTCTCTCATTCTCTCTGCCTCTTTCCTCCTCTCCCTTGTCTACCCTCAAGGATGGTTATTCACTGAAGGAAAAATTTGCACAGGTTCAGAGACACACCAGTCAAGGAAAGACTGAAGACACTTCCACTCTTCCCACCTGAGGCTAATAAAGTTGGACACCATGGTGTTCTGTGCAGTGGGCGAAATTGAAAGCTCCCAGTCAGCAGCTTCTCAAAACCCAGGCTGCCTTACTCCCTGGACCTTCCTTGCCCACTACCATACAATCCCAGATGTCAAAATCAGCCAATGCAGCTGCTACATGCTTCTCCCTGATTACATGGACCCGTACAGAGCCGAAGCCACCCCCAAGCTGTGACCCCACAAGTGGATTCAAGACTTGTCAAAAACCTGGTGGCCAAATGGACTTCTGTCCAAATCCTCTCTTCATCTCCAGGGTTATGAGAAGCCCGTCTTTCCCAGATGATCTCTGCCCTCTCTGTACCCCACATCCTCTGATCATAGTTATGGATCCTGGTCAGAGATCCACAGAGAGGATCTGCCACCTACTCTACCACCAATGTGTTAATGTCATGGCCCATTGCCATCTCTCCAACATTCGTGCATTCCAAGTGGGGTTGTTCAGTCATACATTTCCCTCTAGATCTTCAAATGCGATTGGGTTTCATAGCCCTGCTCACACACTCAGCTGCTTGGATTGAGGGGTAAAAGTTTAAAAATATTCAAAATTAATCCCAAAAGCGCTACATATCAATGAGAATGGCTGAGATGCTGAGGAAAATTGCAAAATCACATCTGAAATATTTATTATTACATTTCCAAAAACAATTGCCATTTTTCATAAAATGAGCACAAGTCATAGTTAAAAATCAACTGGAATGATGCAACGTCAATGTGCCTCTCTCCATCTGCTTGAGTCTTCTGATCCATTTCCTAGAACTAAATATTATCACAAACTTCTAGCATAATAAACAGAGACTTGTCTGTATTAACACATTCAACATTGATGTTGTTAAGGAGTGAATTCCTCTTACAACTGCTGGTTGAGAAAATCTCCAAAAAGGCATCATCACTGTTGCACCTTGGACCAGAAGCCTCAAGAAAATGTTAAATCCTGGAGTTGGACTTGGCATCACTCATGGAAATCACTTGGGAAGCTGAGACTTTGAGAAAACCAGGGAAACACAGGACAAGATAGGTGAAGATGACCCAGCACCTAGATTCAAATATCTAGGTCAGTTGTCAGAGAATGAATGATTCTTCTCTGTACATTTCCCACTCAAATATCTCAGTGTTGTTTTTAATAATCATGAACACCTTTTATACTTTTCGTTGTTAAATTTTTTTTTAATTTTATATATTTGTTTTATTTTTATTTATTATTATATTTTTGGCCATGCTGGGTCTTTTTGCTGCATGAGGGCTTTTGCCTGTTGGGATGAGTCAGGGCTACCCTCTCGTTGGGGCTCAGGCTTCTTATTGTGATGGCTTCTCTTTTGCAGAGCACAGGCTCTAGGGTACATGGGCTTCAGTAGTTGTGGTACACAAGCTTAGTTGCCTGTGGCATGTTGGATCTTCCGGACAAGTGATCAAACCTATTTCCCTGCATTGGCAAGTGGATTCTTTACCACTGGAATACCAGGGAAGTTGCATTAAATGTATTTTGTGAGATGTATTTTAACTAGAATAATGTGTATAAATGAATATATCCACTGAAAAATAAGGAGGTGACTGTTAAAAGCTAAAAGTCACATTGTAGATCATAAACTACTTGATGATGAAAATGATTAATCAGAGCTCTCAGCTTATTCAGCCCCAAGATGATGAGTCCATGCTGGTCCTTAAGACATAGCTAATCCTTGAGGAGTTGGTAGCAGCTTCTCATGACGTCTCGAAACACCTCTGTGAATTTGTCATTCCGGAGGGTAAAGATAAAAGGGTTCAGAAAAGGGTTCACCACTAAAACCATCAGTGATGCCACTCTGTTGTACTCAGCTGCCTGTGTGTGGTTGAGTTTCACATAGAGAAACAAAGAGCTGCTGTAGCCGATCACGACACAGGTGAAATGGGAGGCACAGGTAGAGAAGGCTTTCCACCGGCCAGATCCTGAAGGGATCTTGAGGATGGTGGAGATGATGTAGGTGTAGGAGATAATTGTAGGCATCAAAGAACCAAAAAGAACAAAAATAGACATTAAAAACAGCATAAGCTCTGTGAAACGGCCTTTATCACATGATAGTTTGAACAACTGTCCTCCGTCACAGTAAAAATGGTCTAGCACATTTGATTTGCAGAAACTAAGATGAAACGTGGCATAGACTGGCCAAATTTGAAACAGGAAGCCAAATACCCAGGATGCAATTACCACCCAGAGACAGGTGTGGCTGTTCATAATGATGGTGTACCGCAGAGGATTACAAACAGCCACGTAACGGTCCACAGCCATGGCAGCGAATAATAACAACTCCGATGTTCCCAAAGACAGGTACAAATACAGTTGTGTACAGCATGCAGTCAAAGATACTACCAGCATCCCAGGAAGTAGCAGACCCCAGAGCATCAAGGGGACAGTCACAGTTGTGGTCAGCATCTCTAGGACAGAGAGGTGACCCAGGAAGAAATACATGGGGGACTGAAGACGATTATCAATACAAACCATAAAGATGATGACCATGTTTGCAATTAATGACACAGAGTAGAAGAAAAAGAAGGTGGCAAAGAGAATATTGTGTAGTTCTTTAGAGCCAGGGAAGCCAAGGAAATAAAATTCCGTGGCACTAGAGTAATTTTTCAACATTTAGCTGAGTGCTTCTGCTCTTTTTGAAATCTAGAGGGCAAAGGAGAGATAACATGCTGCTAATTTCAAAGCACTAAAGACATTCACAGGTTGACAAGATATCGTCTCTTGCTCTTTCAGGCTGCACAGAATGACCAGGCTGGTTCATATTTCACTATTCTCTGTACAAAATTGATGTTAAATGTTTTATAAACAATATGTGGGCTTCCCTGGTGGTCCAGTGGTAAAGAATATGATTGCCATTGTAGGAGACATGGGTTAGTTAGTGGATCCAGGAAGATGTCCTGGAGAAGAAAATGGAAACTCACTCTAGTCTTCTTGTTTGGGAATTCCCACAGACAGAGGAGCCTGGTGGGCTACAGTCCGTGGGGTCATGAAGAGTCGGACACAACTTAGTGACTAAATAACAATAACAAGTATGTGTACTATATCAGTATAAGTGTGTATCTCCAGTAAGATAAGAAATCATCACCAATATCACTCTATGCATAAGAACACACCAACCAGAGGAATCACCTTTGTCTCTCAATTCACTGGACAATCTGCCTCCAACTCTGCCACCATTCCTGACCACCCTGTCTACTTCCATGGCCACAACATACTCATTTAGAGCATGACCCCTTCCATCCTGAGTGTCCTAATCTGTCTTCTGGACCTGTTACATCCACGCCCTGAAATAACTGTTGCATCTCAACAGTTCCAAGAAAGTATTCCTAGTCAATCTCACTTGGACATGGTTCCTTCTCCTTCTTTCCTTTGAACACAGATTCATTTGTCTTATCTTCCCTTTAATGTTTTTTATTCAGTTATCTGTATCATCATTTCTGCCTCTTGGGATGATGACAGGCACGGAGCTGGTGTCCACTCAGGACAATGTCATTAAGATAAGAGCTATTTTGAGACAAACTATTGAGTCTTTTCCTGACTTCTGGGCAGCAGGCTCCCTGGAGTGAGCCATCCACTTCTTTTTCCTTATTCTTATGGGAGAAGTCAATTTCTACCTCTCATTTCAGTGAATGTGTCTCCTGCAAGCAGGAAAAGCCTCAGCAGCTCCCAGTTTGTGATCTCCAGCTCTGAGATGCCGATTTCTCTTGTCGTAAGAGTGTAGGGGAACAAGAAGAATGAAGACACTGGGACTTTTCTTGCCAACTTCATCACTCCCATCTATCCTGCATAATCTGGAACCAGGAACTAGAATTGTGACTTAAGGTAGCATCCATCGGCATTCTGGTGTCTCAAATTTCTAGTTCTAGGAAGAAGAGACTTCCAAATGTGTAGTGTGTCCTTATTTCCAACCAGCTATGGCCTGAGGACCATAGGAAGTGTGGAAAAGTCCGGAGAATATTGGCTCATCTATGTCCTCCATTATCTCCTGATTCCTACAAGTAAGGAAATGTGTCAGAAAACACCAAAATGGATCACCCTGAGTTCCTTAAGATAACTGGATTCCTTCCCTCATCACATGCAGCTCAGTTCTCAAATGTGTCTAACCCTGGGGGCACTTACTGAATCTCTCAAGAAATACATGTGCTTCTTCAAACTCTGTCCTGTCTTTAGACTGTATCTTTCTCTTATGAGCTCACATCATTAGCTGGGAAAGACCTCGACGGAGTCTGTCTTTCTTGTTCATCACCACAACTCCAGTGCTAAAAACACAGTCTGACACAGAGTGAACAAGTACTCTTCTAAGTTTTATGTAGTAAATACATCAATGAATGAATCACTAACAGGTCAATGAATAGAAAAGGATGTCCATACTGACCTACTTTCCCTCTTACTATATACCATAAGGCTCTCTTTCACTCTTTAGTGAGGACTATTCTGGTCAGTCTGTGGGGTCTCTCCCTGGTGATCCCCTGCAGAATGGCAAGTATAGAAAAGGAAGAAGTGGGGAGAAGTGAGAGAGAGAGCAGAGAAGTCAGACAGCAGGGTCTTTGGTAATGGCAGAGCTGTCTGTCACCAGCACTGAGAACAGCAGCATGTGCTCCTTGCTCTAGAGGAAACAGTGCATGTAGAGTTGGTTCACCATGCAGCTCCCTGAGTCTACTCTTTGCATCCCACATGTCTTTCTTCTACATGGTAGCAAAGCCTAGAACTTCTAATCCTCATCTTCTCTCACTCACTCTTTCCCAGAGGGGAACCCATGGCATTTACTCACCTCCAGAGAAGGGAACTGGACTGCAAAGTTCTATGGCTCCGGGATCCGCCCTGGGTACCCCCTACCTGATGAGTGCTGAGCACGGTCTGTGAGCCAGAGAAAGCAACTGCTGTCTTCACTCTCAGTGAAAGAGGAACACCTCACACAAACAGCTTAAAGAAAAGTCCAATGATCAAGGTGCTATGAGAGCCCCAACATGTGTCTCTGTCTCTCTCTCCCCTCTTCTTTCCTTCATCTCTCTGTCCCCAAGGAGACTTATTCACCGAGGGAATAAACCACCCAATTTCAGAGAATCCCTAGAGAAGCAGTGAAAGGAGAGTCAAAGAAACTTTTCCCTGTTCCTCTCGAGGCTAATCAAGTTTAGAACATGGAACAGTTCTAAATGAGCAAACTTGAAATTGCTGGGGTAAGGTGTTTCTCAGCACCCAGCTGGCCTTCCCTCAGACCCCAAGTCCTGGTTGTCATCAAAACGGTCAGAAAATAGCCAAACCCTGCTCTCTACTGTGTCTCCCTGATTCCATTCAGCCCTGCAGAGCCTAGAGACCCACAAACAGAAGACACCTCATATGGCTCTAAAACATATGAAAACCCAACAGCCACCAACGAGCCTCTGTCAAAAGTTTTCCTTCATCCCAATCCCCAGGAATCCCTTCTTTTCCAGATGATCTCTGCACTCCACCTACCACATATTCTCTGACCACAGTTATGGGAACCTGGGAAGAGAGAAAGACAAGGGAGAAACCTCCAGGCACACAAACCTATAACCTGTGGGCCATCTTGCGTCCCCGCGTGTGTGCGCCTAACCTCAGCTGGTCTGCCCAAGACCACCTGAGCGCCAACCCTAGTCCCCCGCACGGCCCCATTTCTGCTCCAACAAGATGAAAGAAACTATCATGAACCAGGAGAAACTCGCCAAACTGCAGGCACAAGTGCGCATTGGTGGGAAAGGAACTGCTCGCAGAAAGAAGAAGGTGGTTCATAGAACAGCCACAGCAGATGACAAAAAAACTTCAGTTCTCTTTAAAGAAGTTAGGGGTAAACAATATCTCTGGTATTGAAGAGGTGAATATGTTCACAAATCAAGGAACAGTGATCCACTTTAACAACCCTAAAGTTCAGGCATCTCTGGCAGCAAACACTTTCACCAGTACGGCCACGCTGAGACAAAGCAACTGACAGAAATGCTCCCCAGCATCTTAAACCAGCTTGGTGCCGACAGCCTGACCAGTTTAAGGAGACTGGCTGAAGCTCTGCCCAAACAGTCCGTGGATGGAAAAGCCCCACGTGCCACTGGAGAGGAGGAGGATGAAGTTCCCGATCTCGTGGAGAATGTTGACGAGGCTCCCAAGAACGAAGCACACGGATCTGAGTTAACTTCCGAAGAAGATGAATCTTGAGGAAGTTACTGGGAGCTGCTATTTTATATTATGACTGCTTTTTAAAATTTTGTTTATGGATCTGATAAAATCTAGATCTCTAATATTTTTAAGCCTAAGCCCCTGGACACTGCAGCTCTTTTCAGTTTTTGCTTATATACAATTTATTCTTTGCAGCTAATGAAGCTGAAGAAGCCTAAGAATAAAGTTTGAGACAAAGATAAATGAAGTTCTTTGCCTAGTAAAAAAAAAAAAAAACAAAACCTATAACCTGTGAATGCCACAGCTGGTTCCAGTCTCTCTAACCTGCATGCATTCCAACTATGCTGTTCAGCTATATGTTACCCTAGGTACTAAGGCAGGCCTGGTGTGCTGCAGTCCACGGGGTCGCAAAGAGCCAGACACGACTGAGCAACTGAACTGAACTGAAATGCTACCAGGACACCTTCCTGACCTGTCTTAACTGAGAGGTAAAGGATGAAGAAGCAACATACAGAACTGACCCCCCAAAAATAGTATGTAAAGGTGATGTCTGGGATGCTAAATAAAACAGCAAAATCACATTTAAAATATTTATATTTACCTTCTTAACAACAGCTTTCATTTAAAACTACTCCTGATAACTTGTATTCAACACAGTTTGGAAGTCCTAGTTATAGCAATCAGAGAAGTTAAAAGAAGTAAAGGGAATATAAATTGGAAAAGAAAAGCTAAACTTTCACTGTTTGCAGATGACATGATACTACACATAGCAGATCCTAAAGATTCTACCAGAAAACTAATAGGACTCATCAATGAATTTGGTAATGTTGCAGGTTAGAAAATTAATACTCAGAAATTTGTTGCATTTCTATACACTACAAATGAAAGATCAGAAAGAGAAATTCAAGACAATTACATTTTCCATCACATTGAAAAGAATAAAATATTTACGGCAGAAAAGGAATAATTCTAACTAAGGAGACAAAAGACTTGCACTCTGAAAACTTTAAGATGCTGACGAAAGAAATCAAAGAGACATAAACAAGTGGAAATATATACCATGCTTGTGGATTGGAAGAATCAATATTGTCAAAATCACTATACTACCCAAGTCAATATACAGAGTCAATCCACAGAGTCAATCCAATTCCTATCAAATTACCAATTGCATTTTTTCACAGAACTAGAACAAAAAAAAAATCTTAAAATTTGTATGAAGACACAAAAGACACTGAATAACCAAAGCAATCTTGAGAGACAAAAAAAGAGCTGGAGGAACTAAGTTCCCTGACTTCAGCCTATGCTACACAGCTATGATCAAAACAGTATTATATGGGCACAAAAAGAGAAATATAGGTCAATCTCCCAGAATAATGGAAATGAAAACAAACAAACGCATGGACCCTACTTAAACTCAATGGCTTTTGCACAGCAAAGGAAACAATAAATAAAATGAAAAGTCAATCCACAGATTGGGAGAGAATATTTGCAAATTATGTGACTGACAAGGGATTAGTCTCCAAAATTTAAGAACAGCTCATGGTACTTAGTACCATCAAAAAAAACAACCCAACTAACTAATGGGCAAAAGATCTAAAGAGACATATCTCCAAAGACATTTAGATGGCCAAGAGGCATATGAAAAGATGTTTAAAATCATTAATTATCAGAGAAATGTGAATTAAAACTACAGTGAGATATCACCTCACACCAGTCAGAAAGGCCATCATCAAAAAATCCACAAAAAATAAATGCTAGTGAGGGTGTGGCGAAAAGGAATCCTCCTACACTTATGGTAGGAATGTAAATTGATACAGCCACTATGAAGAACAGTATGGATGTGCCTTAAAAAGTTAAAAACAGAGCTACCATATCACCCTGCAATCCCAGTTCTGGGCATATATCCAGAGAAAAACATGATCCAATAGGATACATGCACCCCAGCGTTCATTACAGCACTGTTTACAATAGCCAAGACATGGAAGTAACCTACATGCCCATCAACAGAAGAATGCTTACAAAAAAAAATGTGCTACGTATATACAATGGTATATGTGGTACAGTACATTAGTATATTGCTCAGCCATTAAAAAGAATGAAATTTGTAGCAACAGGTACGGACCTGGAAATGTCATACTAAGTGAGGAAAGTTAGAGAAGGAGAAATATTGTATGACACCCCTTATATGTGGAATCTAAAAAGAAATTATTATATGAATGAACTTAACTTACAAAACAGAAGGAGACTCACTGACTTAAGAGAATGAACTTATGATTTCTGTGGGCGGGGGGGAAGGATGTGGGAAGGGATAGTAAGGGAGTTGGGGATGGATAGGTACACACTGTTATATTTAAAATAGGTAACCAGCAGGAGGGAACTATGATGGCGGAGGAATAGGATGGGGAGACCACTTTCTCCCTCCACAAACTCATTGAAAAATCACTTGAACGCTGAGCAAACTCCACAAAACAACTTCTGATCGCTAGCAGAGGACATCAGACACCCAGAAAAGCAGCCCATTGTCTTTGAAAGGAGGTAGGACAAAATATAAAAGATAACAAGAGAGACAATAGAGTTAGGGATGGAGATCCGTTCCGGGGAGGGAGTCTTAATAGAGGAAGTTTCCAAACACCAGGAAACCCTCTCACTGGCGGGTCTGGGGAAGTTTTCGAACCTCGGAGGGCAATCTAACTGGGAGGGAAAATAAATAAAACCCACAGATTACATGCCTTAAAACAACTCCCAGCAGAAAAGTAACCCCAACGCTTGCATCCGCCAGCAGCAAGTGGCGGCTGAATGGAGAGGAGCGGGCGGCATTGCTTAGGGTAATGAACGGGCCTGAATGCCCTGAGGGCAGTTGGGGGGAGCCAGAGTGAGATAGCAACTTAAACTGTGGGATAGCAAGAGAGAGAGAATACACCTGGGGAAAGCCCTAAATTTAGGCACTACCCGCCCGTTCCCAGAAAGAAGGACTGAGCGATCCCAAAGAGCTAGCCGATGGCAGATGAGCCCATCCCCCGCCGGAGGCAGGAGGCAGGGGGTAGGGGAAACGGGCAAACTCGGCCCCAGAGAGGGCATCCCCTATCAAAGGGCAAACAGGCTTCCAGTCTCTGACCAAAGACTTCCTGAGACTCTGGATGGTCGACATCTGCCGGGAGGGTCTCAGCCAGAAATCAGCTTCCCAGAATGGACACAAGGTGCACCAGACCGGCGCGCCCGGTAACTGAGGCCGGGACCACGGAGGGGATAAGGCGCACCACACCCAGGGAGAGTGCGCTCGACAAGCTCCTGGCTGCCTGAGCTGCTCGGGCAGGGAAGGCACAAAACGCAGGCCCAACCGAGTCTGCGTCTTTGTGGAGTGCACGAAAACCTGAACCTGAGCGGCTTAGGCCTGGAAAGTGTACGCAACTCAGGGCCCGCTCCCTGCAGAGCAGCCTGGAGCCTGAGCAGTGGACAGGGAAAGCACACGCAGTGAGCGGGGCAAACCCAGTGTGGCCAGAACACTGCGAGTGCTCCCCACACAGGCCAGTGACATTTGTCTGCAGTGCCCCTCCCTCCCCGCAGCACGACTGAACAAGAGAACCTAAACAAGAGACCACCTCCGCCCGCTTGTCTCAGGGCGGAATTAGACACTGAAGAGACCTGCAAACAGAAGCCAAATAAACAAAGGGAACCGCTTCAGAAGTGACAGGGCCAACGGATTAAAATCCCTGTAGTTAACACCAACTACTCTACGTTCAAGGTCAGCAGGGGCGGCCGTGAGAAGATACCCCTCGTCCAAGATAAGGAGCAGCGGCTACGCTTTGCTGAAGCAGCCGTGAAGAGATACCTCAAGTCCAAAGTAAGAGAAACCCAAGTAAGACGGTAGGTGTTGCGAGAGGGCATCAGAGGGCAGACATACTAAAACCATAATCACAGAAAACTAACCAATCTGATCACAGGACCACAGCCATGTCTAACTCAATGAAACTAAGCCATGCCGTGTGGGGCCACCCAAGACGGTCGGGTCATGGTGGAGAGGTCTGACAGAATGTGGTCCACTGGAGAAGGGAATGGCAAACCACTTCAGTATTCTTGCCTTGAGAACCCCATGAACAGTATGAGAAGGCAAAATGATAGGATACTGAAAGAGGAACTCCCCAGGTCGGTAGGTGCCCAATATGCTACTGGAGATCAGAGGAGAAATAACTCCAGAAAGAATGAAGGGATGGAGCCAAAGCAAAAACAATACCCAATTGTGATGGGACTGGTGACAGAAGCGAGGTCCGATGCTGGAAAGAGCAATATAGCATAGGAACCTGGAATGTTATGTCCATGAATCAAGGCAAATTGGAAGTGGTCAAACAGGAGATGGCAAGAGTGAATGTCAACATTCTAGGAATCAGCGAACTCAAATGGACTGGAATGGGTGAATTTAACTCAGATGACCATTATATCTACTACTGTGGGCAGGAATCCCTTAGAAGAAATGGAGTAGCCATCATGGCCAACAAGACAGTCCGAAATGAAGTACTTGGATGCAATCTCAAAAACGACAGAATGATCTCTGTTCGTTTCAAAGGCAAACCATTCAATATCAGAGTAATCCAAGCCTATGCCCCAACCAGTAATGCTGAAGAAGCTGAAGTTGAATGGTTCTATGAAGACCTATAGGACCTTTTAGAACTAACACCCAAAAAAGATGTACCTTTCATTATAGGGGACGGGAATGCAAAAGTAGGAAGTCAAGAAACACTTGGAGTAACAGGCAAATATGGCCTTGGAGTACAGAATGAAGCAGGGCAAACGCTAATAGAATTTTGCCAAGAGAACGCACTGGTCATAGCAAACACCCTCTTCCAACAACACAAGAGAAGACTCTACACATGGACATCACCAGATGGTCAACACTGAAATCAGATTGATTATATTCTGTGCAGCCAAAGATGGAGAAGCTCTATACAGTCAGCAAAAAAAAGACCAGGAGCTGACTGTGGCTCAGATCATGAACTCCTTATTGCCAAATTCAGACTTAAACTGAAGAAAGTACGGAAAACCACTAGACCATTCAGGTATGACCTAAATCAAATCCCTTATGACTATACAGTGGAAGTAGGAAATAGACTTAAGGGACTAGATCTGATAGACAGAGAACCTGATGAACTATGGACTGATGTTCGTGACATTGTAGAGGAGACAGGGATCAGGACCATCCTCAAGGAAAAGAAATGGAAAAAGGCAAAATGGTTGTCTGAGGAGGCTTTAGAAATAGCTGTGAAAAGAAGAGAAGCCAAAAGCAAAGGAGAGAAGGAAAGATATTCCCATTTGAATGCAGAGTTCCAAAGAATAGCCAGGAGAGATAAGAAAGCCTTCAGCGATCAATGCAAAGAAATAGAGGAAAACAACAGAATGGGAAAGACTAGATATCTCTTCAAGAAAATCAGAGATATCAAGGGAACATTTCAGGCAAAGATGGGTTCAATAAAGGACTGAAATGGTATGGACCTAACAGAAGCAGAAGATATTAATAAGAGGTGGCAAGAATACACAGAAGAACTGTACAAAAAAGATCTTCACGACCCAGATAATCACAATGGTGTGATCACTCACCTAGACCCAGACATCCTGGAATGTGAAGCCAAGTGGGCCATAGAAAGCATCACTGCGAACAAAGCTAGTGGATGTGATGGAATTCCAGTTGAGCTCTTTCAAATCCTGAAAGATGATGCTGTGAAAGTGCTGCACTCAATATGTCAGCAAATTTGGAAAACGCAGCAGTGACCACAGGACTGGAAAAGGTCAGTTTTCATTCCAATCCCTAAGAAAGGCAATGCCAAAGAATGCTCAAACTACCGCACAATTGCACTCATCTCACACACTAGTAAAGTAATGCTCAAAATTCTCCAAGCCAGGCTTCAGCAATACGTGAACCGAGAACTTCCAGATGTTCAAGCTGGTTTTAGAAAAGGTCGAGGAACCAGAGATCAAATTGCCAATACCCGCTGCATCATCAAAAAAGCAAGAGAATTCCGGAAAAACATCTATTTCTGCTTTATTGACTACGCCAAAGCCTTTGACTGTGTGGATCACAATAAACTGGAAAATTCTGAAAGAGATGGGAATACCAGACCACCTGACCTGCCTCTGGAGAAACCTGTATGTAGGTCAGGAAACAACAGTTAGAACTGAACATGGAACAACAGACTGGTTCCAAATAGGAAAAGGAGTACGTCAAGGCTGTATATTGTCACCCTGCTTATTTAACTTCTATGCAGAGTACGTCATGAGAAATGCTGGGCTGGAAGAAGCACAAGCTGGAATCAAGATTGCTAGGAGAAATATTAATAAACTCAGATATGCAGATGACAGCACCCTTATAGCAGAAAGTGAAGAGGAACTAAAAAGCCTCTTGATGAAAGTGAAAGAGGAAAGTGAAAAAGTTGGCTTAAAGCTCAACATTCAGAAAACTAAGATCATGGCATCTGGTTCCATCACCTCATGGGAAATAGATGGGGAGACAGTGGAAACAGTATCAGACTTCATTGTTTTGGGCTCCAAAATCACTGTGGATGGTGACTGCAGCCATGAAATTAAAAGACGCTTACTCCTTGGAAGGAAAGCAATGACCAACCTAGATAGCATATTGAAAAGCAGAGACATTACTTTGCCAACAAAGGTCCATCTGGTCAAGGCTATGGTTTTTCCAGTGGTCATGTATGGATGTGAGAGTTGGACTGTGAAGAAAGCTGAGTGCTGAAAAATTGATGCTTTTGAACTGTGGTGTTGGAGAAGACTCTTGAGAGTCCCTTGGACTGCAGGAGATCCTATCAGTCCATCCTAAAGGAGATCAGTCCTGGGTGTTCATTGGAAGGACTGATGCTGAAGCTGAAACTCCAGTACTTTGGCCACCTCATGTGAAGAGTTGACTCATTGGAAAAGACCCTGATGCCGGGAGGGATTCGGGGCAGGAGGAGAAGGGGGTGACAGAGGATGATAGCTGGATGGCATCATCGACTCGATGGGCGTGAGGTTGAGTAAATTCCGGGAGTTGGTGATGGACAGGGGGGCCTGGCATGCTGCGATTCATGGGGTTGCAAAGAGTCGGACAAGACTGAGCAACTGAACTGAACTGAACACCAGAAGGGGCCTATAGATATTCAGAAGTGTAAGCTGGAACAAGGAGATATCTGAAACTGAACTGAACCCAGACTGCCTGCAACAGCTCCAGAGAAACTCCTAGTATATTTTTACTATTATTATTTTTTTAATTAAGAAAATTTTTTTCTCTTTTTTCTTTTTTTTAAAAGTCCTCTATTACTCCTCTATAATGCCCTAATTTTCAGTTTTATAACCCACTATAACTTGGCAAAAAAAAAAAAAAAAAAAAGACTCGGTTTTTAAAGCAAACTTCATATATATTTCTTAAATTTTTTGTGTTTTTGTGGTTTTTTAATATTGTATTTTTAAGAGTCTAACCTCTACTCTAGATTTTTAATCTTTGTTTTTCAGTATTTGATATCAATTTTGGACATTTAAGAATCCAAACTTCAGTATCCATTTTTACTCAGGAGTGTGATTACTGGTTTGATCACTCTCTCCCCCTTTTGACACTCCTTTTTCTTCCCCAGATCACCTCTATTTCCTCCCTCCCCCTTCTCTTCTCAATCTGATTCTGTGAATCTCTGTGTGTGCTCTGGGCTGCGGAGAGCATTTAGGGAACATAGTACAACCTAGATCTGTCTTCTCTTGAATCCCTCTTTTTCTCTTCCTGCTCACCTCTATCTCCTTCTTCCCTCTCCTCTTCTTCATGTAACTCTGTGAACCTCTCTGGGTGTCCCTCACTGTGGAGAATCCTTTCACTATTAACCTAGAAGTTTTATTATCAGTGTTGTATGGAGGGAGAAGACTTGAGGCTACTGAAAGAATAAGACTGACATCCAGAGGCAAGAGGTTTAAGCCTAAAACCTGGGGACACCAGAGAACTCCCGACTACAGGGAACATTAATTAATAAAAGATCATCCAAAAGCCTCCATACCTACACTGAAACCAACCACCACCCAAGAGCCAATAAGCTCCAGAGCAAGACATACCACTCAAACTCTCCAGCAATGAAGGAACATAGCCCTGACCAACAATGTACAGGCTGCCCAAAGTCACACCAAACCCATAGACCCACCTCAAAACTCACTACTGGACACTCCATTGCACTCCAGAGACAAGAAATCCAGCTCCACCCACCAGAACGCCAACACATGCTTCTCTAACCAGCAAACCTCAACAAGCCAAACATCCAGCCCCAACCACAATAAAAAGGAACCACAGACTACCAGAATACAAAAAGGCCACCCCAAACCCAGCAATCTAAATAAGATGAAAAGGCAGAGAAATACCCAGCAGGTAAAGGAACATGAAAAATGCCCACCAAGCCAAACAAAAGAGGAGGAGATAGAGAATCTACCTGAAAAAGAATTTAGAATAATGATAATAAAAATGATCCAAAATCTTGAAAACAAAATGGAGTTACAGATAAATAACCTGGAGACAAAGATTTAGAAGATGCAAGAAATGTTTAACAAGGACCTAGAAGAAATAAAAAAGAGTCAATTAAAAATGAATAATGCAATAAATGAGATCAAAAACACTCTGGAGGGAACCAACAGTAGAATAATGTAGGCAGAAGATAGGATAAGGGAGGTAGAAGATAAAATGGTGGAAATAAATGAAGCAGAGAGGAAAAAGGAAAAAAGAATTAAAAGAAATGAGGACAACCTCAGGGACCTCTGGGACAATGTGAAATGCCCCAACATTCGAATCATAGGAGTCCCAGAAGAAGAAGACAAAAAGAAAGGCCATGAGAAGATACTCAAGGAAAGAATAGCTGAAAACTTCCCCAAAATGGGGAAGGAAATAGCCACCCAACTCCAGGAAATCCAGAGAGTCCCAAACAGGATAAACCCAAGGTGAGACACCCCAAGACACGTATTAATCAAGTTAACAAAAATCAAACACAAAGAACAAATATTAAAAGCAGCAATGGAGAAACAACAAATAACATACAAGGGGATTCCCATAAGGATAACAGCTGATCTTTCAATAGAAACCCTCCAGGCCAGAAGGGAATGGCAGGACATACTTAAAGTAAGTAAAGAAAGAGAATAACCTACAACCCAGATTACTGTACCCAGCAAGGATCTCATTCAGATATGAAGGAGAATTCAAAAGCTTCACAGAAAAGCAAACATTGAGAGAATTCAGCACCACCAAACCAGCTTTTCAACAAATGCTTAAGGATCTTCTCTAGACAGGAAACACAGAAAGGTTGTATGAACGTGACCTCCAAACAACAAACCAAATGGCAATGGGACCATTCTTATCAATAATTACCTTAAATGTAAATGGGCTGAATGCCCCAACCAAAAGACAAAGACTGGCTGAATGGATACAAAAGCAAGGCCCCTATATATGCTGTCTACAAGAGGCCTACCTCAAAGCAAGGGACACATACAGACTGAAAGTGAAGGGCTTGAAAAAAATATTTCACACAAATGGAGACCAAAAGAAAGCAGGAGTCGCAATATTTATATCAGGTAAAATAGACTTCAAAATAAAGGCTGTGAAAAGAGAAAAAGGACACTACATAATGATCAAAGGATCAATCCAAGAAGAAGATATAACAATTGTAAATATATATGCACCCAACATAGGAGCACCGCAATATGTAAGGCAAATGCTAACAAGAATGAAGGGGGAAATTAATAACATAATAATAGTGGGAGACTTTAATACCCCACTCACACCTATGGATAGATCAACTAAACAGAAAAGTAACAAGGAAACACAAACTTTAAATGACACAATGGTCCAGCTAGACCTAATTGATATCTATAGCACATTTCACCCCAAAACAATCAATTTCACCTTTTTCTCAAGGGCACACAGAACCTTCTCCAGAATAGATCACATCCTAGGCCATAAATCTAGCCTTGGTAAATTCAAAAAAATTGAAATCATTCCAGTCATCTTTTCTGACCACAATGCAGTAAGATTAGATCTCAATTACAGGGGGGAAAAAAACTATTAAAAATTCCAACATATGGAGGCTAAATAACACGCTTCTGAATAACCAAAAAATCATAGAAGAAATCAAAAAAGAAATCAAAATATGCATAGAAATGAATGAAAATGAAAACACAACAACCCAAAACCTAAGGGACACTGTAAAAGCAGTGCTAAGGGGAAGGTTCATAGCAATACAGGCTTACCTCAAGAAACAAGAAAAAAGTCAAATAAATAACCCAACTCTACACCTGAAGCAACTAGAGAAGGAAGAAATGGTTAGTAGAAGGAAAGAAATCTTAAAAATTAGGGCAGGAATAAATGCAAAAGAACCAAAAGAGACCATAGCAAAAATCAACAAAGCTAAAAAGTTGTTTTTTTGAAAAGGTAAATAAAGTGGACACACCATTAGCCAGACTCATCAAGAAACAAAGAACCAAATCAACAAAATTAGAAATGAAAATGGAGAGATCACAACAGAGAACTCTGAAATACAAAGGATCATAAGAGACTACTACCAGCAGCTCTATGCCAATAAAATGGACAACCTGGAAGAAATGGACAAATTCTTAGAAAAGTATAACTTTCCCAAACTGAACCAGGAAGAAATAGAAGATCTTAACAGACCCATCACAAGCAAGGAAATCGAAACTGTAATCAGAAATCTTCCAGCAAACAAAAGCCCAGGACCAGATGGCTTCACAGCTGAATTCTACCAAAAATTTAGAGAAGAGCTAACACCTATCTTACTCAAACTCTTCCAGAAAATTACAGAAGAAGGCAAACTTCCAAACTCATTCTATGGGGCCACAATCACCCTAATACCAAAACCAGACAAGGATGCCACAAAAAAGAAAACTACAGGCCGATATCACTGATGAACATAGATGCAAAAATCCTTAACAAAATTCTAGCAAACAGAATCCAACAACATATTAAAAAGATCATACATCATGACCAAGTGGGCTTTATTCCAGGAATGCAAGGATTCTTTAATATCCGCAAATCAAACAATGTAATACACCACATTAACAAATTGAAAGGTAAAAACCATATGATTATCTCAATAGATACAGAAAAAGCCTTTGACAAAATTCAACATCCATTTATGATAAAAACTCTCCAGAAAGCAGGCATAGAAGGAACATACCTCAACATAATAAAAGCTATATATGACAAAACCACAGCAAACATTATCCTCAATGGTGAAAAATTGAAAGCATTTCCCTTAAAGTCAGGAACAAGACAAGGGTGTCCACTCTCACCACTACTATTCAAATTTGGAAGTGTTGGCCACAGCAATCAGAGCAGAAAAAGAAATAAAAGGAATCCAGATAGGAAAAGAAGAAGTAAAACTCACTGTTTGCAGACGACATGATCCTCTACATAGAAAACCCTAAAGACTCTACCAGGAAATTACTACAGCTAATCAATGAATACAGTAATGTTGCAGGATATAAAATTAACACACAGAAATCCCTTGCATTCCTATATGCTAACAATGAGAAAACAGAAAGAGAAATTAAGGAATCAAAACCATTCACCATTGCAACAAAAAGAATAATGTACTTAGGAGTATATCTATCTAAAGAAACGAAAGACTTATATATAGAAAACTATAAAACACTGATGAAAAAAATCAAAGAGGACACAAATAGATGGAGAAATATACCATGTTCATGGATTGGAAGAATCAATATTGTGAAAATGGCTATACCACCCAAAGCAATTTATAGATTCAATGCAATCCCTATCAAGCTACCAATGGTATTCTTCACAGAACTAGAACAAATAATTTCACAATTTGTATGGAAATACAAAAAACCTCGAATAGCCAAAGCAATCTTGAGAAAGAAGAATGGAACTGGAGGAATCAACATGCCTGACTTGAGGCTCTACTGCAAAGTCACAGTCATCAAGACAGTATGGTACTGGCACAAAGACAGAAATATAGATCAATGGAACAGAATAGAAAGCCCAGAGATAAACCCACGAAAAACTATGGACACCTTATTTTCGACAAAGGAGGCAAGGATATACAATGGAAAAAAAGACAACCTCTTTAACAAGTGGTGCTGGGAAAACTGGTCAACCACCTGTAAAAGAATGAAACTAGAACACCTTCTAACACCATACACAAAAAATAAACTCAAAATGGATTAAAGATCTAAATGTAAGACCAGAAACTATCAAACTCCTAGAGGAGAACATAGGCAAAACACTCTCCGACATAAATCACAGCAGGATCCTCTATGACCCACCTCCCAGAATATTGGAAATAAAAGCAAAAATAAACAAATGGGGCCTAATGAAACTTAAAAGCTTTTGCACAACAAAGGAAACTACAAGCAAGGTGAAAAGACAGCCTTCAGAAGAAATGGGAGAAAATAATAGCAAACGAAGCAACAGACAAAGGATTAATCTCAAAAATATACAAGCAACTCCTCCAGCTCAATTCCTAAAAAATAAATGACCCAATCAAAAAATGGGCCAAAGAACTAAACAGACATTTCTCCAAAGAAGACATACAGATGGCTAACAAACACATGAAAAGATGCTCAACATCACTCATTATCAGAGAAATGCAAATCAAAACCACAATGAGGTACCATTACACGCCAGTCAGGATGGCTGCTATCCAAAAGTCTACAAACAATAAATGCTGGAGAGGGTGTGGAGAAAAGGGAACCCTCTTACACTGTTGGTGGGAATGCAAACTAGTACAGCCACTATGGAGAACAGTATGGAGATTTCTTAAAAAACTGGAAATAAAACTGCCATATGACCCAGCAATCCCACTCCTGGGCATACACACCGAGGAAACCAGATCTGAAGGAGACACGTGCACCCCAATGTTCATCGCAGCACTGTTTACAATTGCCAGGACTGGAAGCAACCTACATGCCCATCAGCAGACGAATGGATAAGAAAGCTGTGGTACATATACACCATGGAATATTACTCAGCCGTTAAAAAGAATTCATTTGAATCAGTTCTAATGAGATGGATGAAACGTGAGCCCATTATACAGAGTGAAATAAGCCAGAAAGATAAAGACCAATACAGTATACTAATGCATATATATGGAATTTAAAAAGATGGTAATGATAACCCTACATGCAAAACAGAAAAAGAGACGCAGATGTACAGAACAGACTTTGGGACTCTGAAAGAAGGTGAGGGTGGGATGTTCTGAGAGAATAGCATTGAAACAAGTATGCTATCAAGGGTGAAACAGATCACCAGCCCAGGTTGGATGCATGATACAAGTGCTCAGGGCTGGTGCACTGGGAAGACCCAGAGGGATGGGATGGGGAGGGAGGTGGGAGGGGGGATCGGGATGGGGAACACATGTAAATCCAAGGATGATTCATGTCAATGTATGGCAAAAACCACTACAATATTGTAAAGTAATTAGCCTCCAACTAATTAAATGAAAAAAAAAATAGGTAACCAACAAGGACCTACGGTATTGCACATGGAACTCTGCTCAGTGTTATGTGGCAGCCTGGATGGGAAGGGAGTTTGGGGGAGAATGGATACATGCATATATATGGCTGAGTCCCTTCACTGTTCACCTGAAACTATCACAACATTGTTAATTGTCTATACCTCAATACAAAACCAGTTCTGTTCACTTGCTTAGTCATGTCCAATTCTCTGAGACCCCATGGACTGCAGCACGCCAGGCCTCTCTGTCCATCACCAACTCCCGGAGCCTACTCAAACTCATATCCATAGAGGTGGTGATGCCATCCAATCACTTCATCCTCTATTGTTCCCTTCTCCTGCCTTCAATCTTTCCCAGCATCAAGGTCTTTTCAAATGAGTCAGTTCTTCACATCAGGTGGTCAAAGTATTGGAGTTTCAGCTTCATCATCAGTCCTTCCAATAGATATTCAGGACTGATTTCCTTTAGGATTGACAGGTTGGATCTCCTTGCAGTCCAAGGGACTCTCAAAAGTCTTCTCCAGCACCACAGTTCAAAAGCATCAATTCTTTGGCAATCAGTTTTCTTTATAGTCCAACTCTCACATTCATACATGACCACTGGAAAAATCATAGCTTTGACTCGATGGACCTTTCTTGGCAAAATAATGCCTCTGTTTTTTAATAAGCTGTCTAGGTTGGTCATAGCTTTTCTTCCAAAGAGCATCTTTTAATTTCATGGCTGCAGTCACCATCTGCAGTGATTTTGGAGCTCTGAAAAGTAAAGTCTTTCACTGTTTCCACTGTTTCCCCATCTATTTGCCCTGAAGTGATAGAACTGGATACCATGATCTTAGTTTTCTGAATGTTGAGTTTTAAGCCAACTTTTTCACCCTCCTCTTTCACTTTCATCAAGTGCCTCTTTAGTGCCTCTTTGCTTTCTGCCATAAAGGTGGTGTCATCTGCATATCTGAGGTTATTGATACTTCTGCTGGCAATCTTGATTCTAGCTTGTGCTTCATCTAGTCCAGGATTTCTCATGATGTACTCTGCTTATAAGTTAAATAAGCAGGGTGACAATATACAGCCTTGATGTATTCCTTTCCTAATTTGGAACCAATCTGCTTTTCCATGTTTGGCTCTAACTTTTGCTTCCCAACCTGCATACAGATTTCTCAGGAGGCAGGTCAGGTGGTCTGGTATCCCCATATCTTTCAGAATTTTCCACAATTTGCGGTGATCCACACAGTCAAATGCTTTGAAATAGTCAATAAAGCAGAAATAGATGTTTTTCTGGAACTCCATTGCTGTTTTGATGATCCAACGGATGTTGGTGATTTGATCTCTGGTTCCTCTGTCTTTTCTAAATCCATCTTGAACATCTGGAACTTCATGGTTCATGTACTGTTGAAGCCTGGATTTGAGAATTGTGAGCATTACTTTGCTAGAGTGTGAGATGAGTGCAATTGTGCAGCAGTTTGAGCATGCTTTGGTATTGCCCTTCTATGGAATTAGAATGAAAGCTGACCTTTTCCAGTCCTGTGGCCACTGCTGAGTTTTCCAATTTGCATGCATATTGCATGTAGCACTCTCAGAGCATCATATTTTAGGGTTTGAAATAGCTCAACTAGAATTCCATCACCTCCAATGCCCACTGGACTTCATATTTCAGGATATCTGGCTCTAGGTGAGCGATTACCCCCTCCTGGTTATCTGGGTTATGAAGATCTTTTTGTATGGTTCTTATGTGTATTGCCACCTCTTCTTAATATCTTCTGCTTCTGTTAGGTCCATACCATTTCTGTCCTTTATTGTGCCCATCTTTGCATGAAATGTTCCCTTGGTATCTCTAATTTTCTTGAAGAGAACTCTTTTGCCAAGAGAATGCACTGGTCATAGCAAACACCCTCTTCCAACAACACAAGAGACGACTCCACTCATGGACATTACCAGATGGTCAAGACCAAAATCAGGTATATTACATTCTTTGCAGCCAAAGATGGAGAAGCTCTATACAGTCAGCAAAAAAAAAAAAGACCAGGAGCTGACTCTGGCTCAGATCATGACCTCCTTATTGTCAAATTCAGACTTAAATTGAAAAAAGTGGGGAAAACCACTAGACCATTCAGGTATGTCCTAAATCAAATCCCTTATGATTATGCAGTGGAAGTGACAAATAGATTCAAGGGGTTAGATCTGATAGGCAGAGTGCCTGATGAACTATGGATGGAGGTTCACAACATTGTACAGGAGGCAGTGATCAAGACCATCCCCAAGAAAAAGAAATGCAAAAAGGCAAAACGGTTGTCTGAGGAGGCCTTACAAATACCTAAGAAGAGAAGCAAAGGGGAAAGGAGAAAAGGAAAAATATACGCATTTGAATGCAGAGTTCCAAAAACTAGCAAGGAGAGATAAGAAACCATCCTCCATGATCAGTACAAAATAAAAAGTTAAGTCCCATTTGTTTATTTTTGCTTTTATTTCTAAAATTCTGGGATGTGGGTCATAGAGGATCCTGCTGTGATTTATGTCAGAGAGTGTTTTGCCTATGTTCTCCTCTAGGAGTTTTATAGTTTCTGGTCTTACATTTAGATCTTTAATCCATTTTGAGTTTATTTTTGTGTATGGTGTTAGAAAGTGTTCTAGTTTCATTCTTTTACAGGTGGTTGACCAGTTTTCCCAGCACCACTTGTTAAAGAGGTTGTCTTTTTTCCATTGTGTATCCTTGCCTCCTTTGTCAAAGATAAGGTGACCATAGGTTTGTGGATTTATCTCTGGGCTTTGTATTCTGTTCCATTGATCTATATTTCTGTCTTTGTGCCAGTACCATACTGTCTTGATGACTGTGGCTTTGTAGTATAGTCTGAAGTCAGGCAGATTGATTCCTCCAGTTCCATTCTTCTTTCTCAGGATTACTTTGGCTATTCGAGGTTTTTTGTATTTCCATACAAAAATCCCACTTCTGGGCATACACACCAAGGAAACCAGATCTGAAAGAGACACGTGCACCCCAATGTTCATTGCAGCACTGTTTATAATAGCCAGGTCATGGAAGCAACCTAGATGCCCATCAACAGACGAATGGATGAGGAAAGCTGTGGTACATATACACCATGGAATATTACTCAGCCATTAAAAAGAATTCATTTGAATCAGTTCTAATGAGATGGATGAAACTGGAGCCCATTATACAGAGTGAAGTAAGCCAGAAAGATAAAGACCATTACAGTATACTAACACATATATATGGAATTTAGAAAGATGGTAATGATAACCCTATATGCAAAACAGAAAAAGAGACTCAGATGTATAGAACAGTCTTGTGGACTCTGGGAGAAGGCGAGCGTGGGATGTTTCAAGAGAACAGCATTGAAACATGTATATTATCTAGGGTGAAACAGATCACCAGCCCAGGTTGGGTGCATGAGACAAGTGCTTGGGCCTGGTGCACTGGGAAGACCCAGAGGGATCGGGTGGAGAGGGAGGTGGGAGGGGGGACCGGGATGGGGAATACATGTAAATCCATGGCTAATTCATTTCAATGTATGACAAAAACTACTGTAATGATGTAAAGTAATTAGCCTCCAACTGATAAAAATAAATGGAAAAAAAATAAAATAAAAAGTTAAAAAAAAAACTCCTGGTTAAAGAAATTTATAGAGAATAGAAAACAAAATACAAATGTCCCTCTCACCAATGCTTGATTCTCCTGATCTGTCTCATATGTTTAAATACTATGATTAGCTTCTATTAAATCCATAGAGGAATTTTCTATCATACATATGCATATCTCTATATGGTCTTTTACTTGCTTATTTAGTTACTTGCTGCTTTCTTTGTTGTATGTTTGTGTGTGGGTGTATTAAACCCTTCCATATTAGCACTCATATATCTCTCACATCATGTTATTACTAAATAAATATTCACCTTTTGAAAATAACCACCATTTACTTATTGAGCACCCTGCTTAAAAACATTGCATCCTCTCCAGCTTTTCATGAGTATATGATGCTGCAATAAATACATTTACCTGTAGGCATGTACCTTTGTACAGCAAAAGTTCCCTAAATTATGCTACATTTCTTAGCTGTTATCTAAGCACCCTTCAAAACGTTGGATCAATTTACAGTCTCTTAAAATGAGATCATATGGGGGCCAGCCATACAGATTTCCATAGGAAGATATGGGAAATTTTTATTACCATGTGCGTCGTTTGCCATTCTTAATAATGATAGTAACATATGAGGAGTCAGTATTTACATCATGAAGTAAAGACACATCCCAGAAGTTCTCATCCCCATAGGAACTGCGCTGCCAGCTGCTCAGGACACCCTTGACCCAGCATCTCCCTTTTAGCCTCTGAGCTCGGATCATGTTGGTTCCTGTCATGACAGCTGGAGATGCATGAGGCAAGGCTGCTGGCAATGGAGGGAATCCAAGGAAACTACACTCTTCTCTCAGAACCCTTGTTGCAAAACCAACTTCCCTAATTCAGGGCCCACTTCATTTACTACGGATGTCCCTCCAGTGTTAAGGCCATGGGAACCCAACAGATACTCAGAAGTAGAAAGGAGTGGATACTAGCAAAACTCATTAGGAAAAATGTTGTCAGTTTCTTAAAACTAAGTATACACCTCCTCGATGACTCAGCAATTCTGCTCCCAGTTATCTACCCAAGAAATGAAAAAATATGTCCGCCCTGAGATGTCTATTTTAATCATCATAGTATAATCTTCATTACGTCAAGTGATACAGAACAAATATCCATCAGCAAGAGAATGGTATAGTCAATCCACATTATTCACACATTCTGTATTTGTGAATTCATCTACTCATGAAAACTTATGTATAGCTCCAAAATCAATATTTCCAAGAGCTTTCAAGGGAGCACAAGTTCTCAACTAAAGTGGAAAACGACAAAATTCCCATCTTCTTGTAGCAACTCCTACAACGTAAACAATGGCTTCTTTTAGCAAGGTATTTTTAATTAAGGTAAGTACATTACTGTTTTACACATAATGCTATTGCACACTTAACAGGTAACATAGCCTAAACACAACATATGCACTGGAAAATTTTTTTTAAAAAATAAAATTTTAAAAATTCACTTATTTTACTGCATTATTCACTTTATTGCTCACTTTATTGCAGTTGTCTGGAGCCACACCTGTAAAGTCTCTGAAGTATGCCTATCTTTCCCCCTGAAATATTTGGAAAATTTGATTACATCCAGGCCAAGAGTTTCTTTGCAGGAAAATTTGTAATTACAAGTTGTGGTAGCTAAATAATGCCTGATCACCCTGTCCCAAAAATCTACACTCTAGTTGCCAGAACCTATGAATGTTATATAGCAAAAAGGACATTAAAGCTGTGATTAAGTTAAGGTTTTTTTTAAATGGGGAGATTATATTTTTATATATCTTTATATTTCAAGTGTATCAAGGATAGACATCAAGAGCTGGCCTGACAATTTTGTTTAGCATTTAGTCCATTTACATAGAATATGATTTTTTATTTTTTAAGTGTGCCATTTTCCTATCTTTTTATTTTGTCCTAGTACATTTCTTTTCTTCTATTCTTCCTTTTTGGGATTAATTAAACATTTATCTTTTCTAGTATAATTTCTTTTGGCATTATATACATAACTATTTTGATTACTTTAGTGTTGCTATCTGGGATTATAATATGCACTCTTAAATTATCACAGTCTACTAGGACTTATTGCCAGGAAAAATATCAACAACCTCGGATATGCAGATGATACCACTCATTGCATAAGAGAGAGGAACTAAAGATCTCTTGATGAGTAAGAGGAGAGGAAACAACTAGCTTAAAACTCTACATTCCAAAAAATAAGATCATTGCATCCTCCGACTTCATGGCAAGTTGAAGGGGGAAAGTGGACAGTGACAGATTTATTTCTTGGATCCAAAATACGTGTGTGACTGAAGTCAGAAATTAAAAAACAATTCTTGGAAGGAAGCAATGACAAACCTTGACAGCATATAAGAGTGAGACATCATTTACCAACAAGGCCATAAATTAAAGCTATGGTTTTCAGTAGTCATGTACGGATGTGAGTTTGGACATACAAAAAGCATGACCAAGAACAAGCTTCAAATGTGTGTTGGAGAAGGCTCTTGAAAGTTCCTGGACACAATGAGTTCCAAACAGTCATCCTAAAGGAAGTAACTTAGATATTCATTGTTCAGACTGACGCTTGAAGACATGAAGCCACACAAACTGGCCACTATGCAAAGAGCCAATCATTAGAAAGACCCTGATGTGAGAAAGATTGAACAGTGAGAAGGCTGACAGAGAGTTTAAAAACTCACGAAACAAGAAGCATGGAGACCAATCTCCCGTAACTACACGGAATGAAAAGGAACACGCCAAAGACTGAATACTTTGTGAGGTGAAGGGAAAAGTATGCAGTCATGTCCAGCTCTTTGCGACCCCATGGACTATATGATCCATGGAATTCTCCAGTCCAGAATACTGGAATGCTAGGCTTTCCCTTCTCCAACTTTATGACTCCACTATAAATGCTCTAAAATAGGTCAAAAATAATCATAATCCATGTTTTCAGAAATCCCCAAAGTGACTGCCTTGGTCCTGAAAAGAAATTGACTAGGAAAGATTATGGGTGAATTCTGGAATATATTATCTCCTTTATATACTGCTGAATTCTATTTGCTACCTTTTTATTCAGGATTTTTACTTCTATCTTTATGAAATATATCAGCCTGAAGTTTTCTGTTCTTATCAGATCTTTCTCAGGTTTTGGTATCAAGGTCATTTTGGTTATTATAAAGTGAATTGGGAAATATGTCTCCTTTTTCTGTGCATGCTCAGTTGCTAAGTCATATCTGACTCTTTGCAACCCCATGGACTGTAGCCCACCAAGCTCCTCTGTTCATGGAATTCTCCAGACAAGAGTATTGGAATGAGCAGCCATTCCCTTCTCCAGGGCATCTTCCTGACCCAGGGTTCGAACACGCGTTTCCTGATCTCCTGCATTAGCAGATGGATTCTTTACCTCTTTCTATCTTATGGGAAAATGTGGCATTTTAGGCACATTTCATTAAATGTGCTTTGTTTTACTGTGCCTTGCAGATAATTGAGTTTCTTACAAATAGAATGTGGCAACTCTGCATTGTTTGATGATGTTCAGAATATTTTAGCAATAAGGTATTTTTAATTAAGGTAAGTACATTACTGTTTTACACATAATGCTATTGCACACTTAACAGGTAACATAGCCTAAACACAACATATGCACTGGAAAATTTTTTTAAAAAAATAAAATTTTAAAAATTCACTTATTTTACTGCATTATTCACTTTATTGCAGTTGTCTGGAGCCACACCTGTAATGTCTCTGAAGTATGCCTATCTTTCCCCCTGAAATATTTGGAAAATTTGATTACATCCAGGCCAAGAGTTTCTTTGCAGGAAAATTTGTAATTACAAGTTGTGGTAGCTAAATAATGCCTGATCACCCTGTCCCAAAAATCTACACTCTAACTGCCAGAACCTATGAATGTTATATAGCAAAAAGGACATTAAAGCTGTGATTAAGTTAAGGTTTTTTTTAAATGGGGAAATTATATTTTTATATATCTTTATATTTCAAGTGTATCAAGGATAGACATCAAGAGCTGGCCTGACAATTTTGTTTAGCATTTAGTCCATTTACATAGAATATGATTTTTTATTTTTTAAGTGTGCCATTTTCCTATCTTTTTATTTTGTCCTAGTACATTTCTTTTCTTCTATTCTTCCTTTTCTGGATTAATTAAACATTTATCTTTTTTAGTATAATTTCTTTTGGCATTATATACATAACTATTTTGATTACTTTAGTGTTGCTATCTGGGATTATAATATGCACTCTTAAATTATCACAGTCTACTAGGACTTATTGCCAGGAAAAATATCAACAACCTCGGATATGCAGATGATACCACTCTAATTGCAGTAAGAGAAGAGGAACTAAAGAATCTCTTGATGAAGGTAAAAGAGGAGAGTGAAACAACTAGCTTAAAACTCTACATTCAAAAAATTAAGATCATGGCATCCAGTCCCTCACTTCATGGCAAGTTGAAGGGGGAAAAGTGGAAACAGTGACAGATTTTATTTTCTTGGACTCCAAAATTACTGTGGATGGTGACTGAAGTCATGAAATTAAAAGATCCTATTTCCTTGGAAGGAAAGCAATGACAAACCTTGACAGCATATTAAAGAGCAGAGACATCCTTTTACCAACAAAGGTCCATAGAGTTAAAGCTATGGTTTTTCCAGTAGTCATGTACGGATGTGAGAGTTGGACCATAAAGAAAGCTGAGCGCCCAAGAACAGATGCTTTCAAATTGTGGTGTTGGAGAAGGCTCTTGAAAGTTCCCTGGACAGCAAGGAGGTCAAACCAGTCAATCCTAAAGGAAGTCAACTCTGGATATTATTGGTAGGACTGACGCTGAAGCTGAAGCCCCAATACTTTGGCCACCTAATGCAAAGAGCCAACTCATTAGGAAAGACCCTGATGCTGGAAAAGATTGAAAGCAGGTTGAGAAGGGGCTGACAGAGAGTTTAAAAACTCACAAACAAGAAGGCAATGGGGAGATTCCATATTGAAAGAATCTTCCCTGTAACATTATTAATAGGTGAAAATGGGAACACAGCTTTACCATTTCTAGGGATGAACACATGTCTGTGGAAGGGAGCTTTAATTCTTGAACTCTTTAACTTTATGTCAAGCCTTAAACTAACTTAATGTAATATCTACCTCTGTCCAACTTCTACCCTTTTGAGTCACATGGAACATGAAAAAAATGAGAGTTTTAGTCGCTCAGTCATGTCTGACTCTTTGTGACCCTGTGGACTGTAGCCTGCCAGACTCCTCTGTCCATGGAATTTTCCAGGCAAGAATATTGGAGTGGGTAGCCTTTCCCTTTTTCAAGGTATCTTCCCAACCCAGGGATTGAACCCAGGTCTCCTGCGTTGCAGGCACATTCTTTACCATCTGAGCCACAAGGGAAGCCCTGAGTTACATGGACTGGCTTTTAAGTATCTTCCCACTGAAATCTTCAAAACTCTATACAAAATCTTATCCGTCACTATATCTATGCCATGGAATCTTGACCCTGCAGTGTTCTAGTTCCCCCCTTGGGATGCTAGGTGCCTTTGTGCAGGTTTTCATTCGTATGTTCACAGTGCTTTGCATTTAGAGACTTCTTCTAAATTGCAGAGAACAAATTCTTCAGAACTGGGAGATTTTCTTACACTTTCTTTTGTAATTCACTCATTTATGCTTCCCTTGTTCTATCTTAGAATGTTTATGTTCAGATATGGGACTCCTGAATTAATCTTTTAAGCTGCTTACCTTTCTGATTTTTGAAATTATTGCCTATTTTTTATATGTTTTGGGCATTTTTATTTTCTTCTTCAGCTTATTTATGAATTTCTTTTTTCTAGTCCTAATATTATATTCTAGGAGCATTTTCCTTTATTTTCTGATTTTTTTCACACAGTATCCTTTTCTTCAGGACAAAACATGTCCTTATTTTAAAAAGATATGTGTCATAGGATTTTTAAAATTGTTTTTGTCCTCTAACTGATCTTCATTTTCCTCGAATTTTTTTTCTTCTGTTTTTCATTCTCTTGGTTCTTCCAACTGCTTTGGTAGGTCAGCTGGATATAGATAATGTGACCAACCATCCTGGCTTCACAGTTGATTGAGGAGTGTCTGGGATATGGGGCCTTCAGTTTCTAAAATGGGACAGTCCTGGGTAAAGTGGGATCAGGGGTCACTCTACTTGTGGAACAGGTATTTCCTTGCCTACACAGAAAACTCAAGGGACCTGCAGTGCCTGGTTGCTATTTACATAAGCTTTTAAGCAGTATGCCTGTTTATAAGCTCTCACTCTCACAATCCTTGGTAGCTGAGGCCTCTATGTGCTGACTGACTAGTTCTGTTGGGTGAATCGACCTGTTTCTTCTTACTTTCCCCATTGCAGAATTTAGTTTGTATCTCAATCGTATTACCTTGGAAACACTTATTTTTGCTTTCCATATTAAAAAAACTGTAAAATATTATCCATTGTAACTTTTCCCCCATTTTCTTTGTCCTTGTTAATTAACAATTTTTGATTCCTACATTGCCTTTTAGTGTGATTGGGAGAGTAAGTGGAAATGGTCAGCTGACCATATTAAACAGAAAGAATTCTTATTCTCCTCCCTGGAACTTAACTGCAGCATCCCGGGTGAGGGGTCAGCTGTTTCATTTTCATGACTACTGACCCTCCCTGGTGCTTCATTCTCTGTCTTCTGGCCCTGGACTTGTTAGGGAACAAAGGAGTTACTAGGGCACTCACATAGAGTGAATGTGCTCCTATCGGGAACAGAGGAAGAGAACAAACTAGAGTTGTGCTTTAGCTTGGAGGACTGGAATAGCTGAAAAGGGGCAGATTTAGGAGAGGTGCCTCCTCTGAGCTCTCTCTGGAAATTAGGGAGTCATGCAGAGAGGAGGCATGCATGAAGAGCTTAAAAATACCTGCTGACATTGAGTGTGGAAAGGTTCAAAATAAAAAAAGTAAGAAGATAAATACTTATAAGTTGACCCTCAATACTACAAGGAAACTGCTGACACTGTAACTGGAGAAGTGGCATCGCTCACATTTCTAACACAAATATCAGAGTGCATGGTTACCCTCTGACCCAAGGAGGCTGGTTTTGCACAGGAGGTGGAGAGGTGGGTTAAACTCAGGCATGTGCATGAGTGCACTGGCGTGTGTGCACACACATAAGTGTATGATAGCAACATAATTTATTAATGTTAATCTGTAGATAACACAGAGCTGTTTAATCCCTAATTTAGGATCTTCTCCAAAAGCTACTAGTCAGGAGGGGGAGATTTCTCCATATCTGAGCATCTGTAAGTGTTGGGCGGCATTCTAAACCAGGAAAAATATTTTTCTCCAGCTGAAAAGTTTCTTTGCACTGACTCACAGGGACTAATTAATTATTTTCTCACTTTGAAAACTTTGTAAGGAATTAAAGCAATTATCTCCTTCTTAGATAGCATATACCTTAACTCAGCTTCTACTAAAACCTCCAGCACAAAATCACTCAGAATTTCTCTCGAGAGAGACTCTGATGCAATTCTTTCAAACAGTTAATCATGTCCCTTCCCTTGTCAGAAATCAAATGCAAAAACATCTTTTTTTCCTACTTTTGTCTTCTGAAGTGAAGAAGTTCTTGACTTCCAAATGCTGGGAACTTGGTGTAGAAGAAGCTGTTTATCTCAGTATCACCAGCATCACACAGGAAAGATTCTGTCTCACATTTTTTATAGATTAATATAAAATAATCTTGGGCTCCAAAATCACTGCAGATGGTGGCTGCAGCCATGAAACTAAAAGACACTTGATCCTTGGAAGGAAAGCATGAGAAATCTAGATAGAATACTAAAAAGCAGAGACATCACTTTGCCGACAAAGTTTCATATAGTCAAAGCTATGGCTTTTCCAGTAGTCATGTATGGATATGAGAACTGGACCATAAAGAAGGCCGAGGACTGAAGAACTGATGCTTTCAAATTATGGTGCTGGAGAAGACTATTGAGAGTCCCTTGGACTGCAAGGAGATCAAACCAATCAATCTTAAAGGAAATCAGTCCTGAATATTCATTGGAAGGACTGATTGAAGCTGAAACTCCAATACTCTGGTCACCTGATATGAAGAGCTGACTCATTGGAAGAGACCTTGATGCTGGCAAAGATTGAAGGCAGGAGGAAAAGGGGACAACAGAGGATGAGATGGTTGGATGGCATCATCAACACAATGGACAGGAGTTTTGCAAACTCCAGGAGATAGTGAAACCTGGTGTGCTGAGGTCACAAAGAGTCAGACATGACTGAGCCACTGAACAACAAAATATTTTATTATACAGACAAAACAGGATTTATTTAACCAGTCACCAATAGATATCTCATTGTCATCAATATGTTGTTATTACAGAGACACTAACAAAGAAATTGATAACATTGTGCTAATGACATAAGAAATGGGGAGGTGGATTAGGACTGGGGTAGGGTGTGCTGATTAGGGGAGTGGTGAGGTTGTCAGTGCTATAAGGGAGGCATGAGACATCTCTGTGGAAAACTGGATACTAGTGTGGTAAACTCGGGGTGTGTGAGGGGAAAGGAAAAAAAGGACCCAGAGATGAATCAAAGACCTGGAACCACAGAAAGAGAGCTATAGAGAGGAATCAGGAGGGAAAGCGGCCAGGAGAGGATGAACAAATAAAGGGACAGGAAGCAGGGACCTTGAAGGGATGGCAGAATGTGAGAAATCCAGGGAGGGGACAAAGGCTGCCTCTTCCTCCACTCTTGCACTCCCCTCAGCCCAGCCACCCAGCCAGGCCAGCTCTCCCCTCCATTCCAGCTCAGGCACAGCAGCTCTGTGCACCCAGCCCCCTCCTGGCGGGCGGCACAACCTGGGGGCCAGCAGGTGGGAGAACTCCTTGCTCAGCGCTTCCTCCCACACCCCAAGAAGGTCCACAGATTAGAGAGGCGTGTCTGCACCTAAACAATGACCACCCCTGAAACTGTACAAGTATCAGACTGTGCACTGAGTTCAGAGCCAGCCAAGAAAATGTGCGGAGAAGTATTAAGGCCACAGGACTTTGGGATAGGAAAACAAGAGAATATGCTGGAGCCAGAGAAGGAATGGGGAGCTTCACACAGTCAGAGGATATAAAGCTAAGGACAATCTATGAGAAGATGATTCAAGAACCTGGAATCAAGTAGTTATTCAATTCTGGAGCCAGAGAATATATTTCTGATACTGGCTTCTTCGGAAACCTAAATATCATATATATTATTATTACATTTAATTTTAAAACATTTTATTGTGATCCAGTATTGTAAAGTAATTAGCCAACTAATAAAAATAAATGGAAAAAAATAAAATTAAATTAAATTAAAAAAAGAATAAAACATTTTATTGTGACATGCATCATAAGTGAAACATATATATATAAAATAAACTGAATTTTTAAATAACGATCTATAATGATAAACACCATGGATATAATGTGAAAGAATTCTGTTGCACACAGATTATTTGATGATGATTAGGCTCCAGTTCAAAGTGCTTTTCAGACCATTCTAGAATTCAGAATGTATTCTCCCATATAAAAAGTTTTAGGGCAAGACTAGTTCCTGAAGAGATGACAGCATTGTTTCACTCTGTCCCGAAGTGCTTCAATGACTTTATCATTCCGGAGAGTGAGTATGAAAGGATTGAGGAAAGGAGTGACCACGGAAACCATCAGGGAAACAACTCTGTTGTAATCCGTGGCCTGCGACTGCTTGGGTTTCACGTAGAGGAACAAGCAGCTGCCGTAACCAATCACGACACAGATGAAGTGGGAGGCACATGTGGAGAAGGCTTTCCTGCGGCCAGAGGCTAAGGGCATCTTGAGGATGGTGGAGATGATGTAGGTGTAGGAGACAATTGTAGGGATCAAAGAACCAAAAAGAACAAAAATAGCCATTAAGAAGAGGATGAATTCCATGAAAAGAGTATTATTGCAGGATAGTTTGAGCAATTGCCCTCTGTCGCAGAAAAAATTGTCCACCACATTTGATTTGCAGTAGGAAAGTTGAAATGTGGCATAAACTGGCCAAATTTGAAAAAGGAACCCAAACAACCATGACACAATTACCACAAAGTTGCAGGTGTGGCTGTTCATAATGACGTTGTACCTCAAGGGGTTACAGACAGCCACGTACCGGTCCACAGCCATCGCCCCCAACAGTGCAAACTCTGTGGTCCCCAGAGCAAGGTACAGGAAGATCTGGGTGACACATGCAACCAGAGATATTGTCTGCATCCCAGGGAGCAACAGCCCCCAGAGCATCATGGGGACAATAATTGTGGTCACCAGGATCTCCAAGGCAGAGAGATGACCAAGGAAGAAATACATGGGAGACTGCAGATGTTTATCAAGACAGACAATCACAATGATGACTGTGTTACCCATTAATGTCACTAAGTAGAAGAAGAAGAAGATAGCAAAGAGGATATGGCGTAGTTCTCTAGATCCAGAGAAGCCAAGGAGATAGAATTCAGTGGCACTGGAGTGATTCCCCAACATGTAGCTCTTAACTTTCGTTCCTCGTGAAGTCTAGAGAGCAATGGAGAGATAACATACTTCTAACCTCAGAAAGATGAAAGACATTTTCAACTTGAGGAAATACACCCTACTCCTGGCCCTACAACATGACTATTTTCTACACAAGGTTAATGGTTGATACTTTATCAAGGAATGTGCAGTATATTAAGATAATAGCATAGGTCCAGAAAAATGAGCAACGGTCACCTATACCACTCTAGGCATAAAAACCCACCCTCCCCAGTATGCACCCTTGCATCCCAGTTCACATCTTTGCTCTGCTACCCTATCTATGTCCTGGAACACAACATGCTCATTCATACAATGACCCCTTCCATCCTGAATGCCCTAAATTCTCTTCTGTACCTGTTTTGTCCATGTCCTGCAAAGACTGCGGTATGTAAACAGTTAGAAGACAAAAAAAATGTTAATTTCTCAGTCGTGTCAGACTCTTTGCAACCTGATGGACTGTAGCCCGCCAGGCTCCTCTGTCCGTGGAATTCTCCAGGCAAGGACACTGGAATGGGTAGCCATTCCCTTCTCCAGGGGATCTTCCCGACCCAGGGATCAAACCTGGGTCTCCTGCATTACAGGCAGATTCTTTACCACCTAAGCCACCAGAGGAGCCTATGAGACACAATTCCTAGTTAATCACAGGAAGACACAGTTACTTCTTTCCTCTGTATCTGCTAAAAACAGGCTCCATTTCAATTACATTCATTTTAAATTTGTTGCCTCTTCTATTTATCATTTTAGGGGTACTGGTGGGAATTTGGATCAATCCAGAGCATTGTCATGAGATAAGAGCTATTTTTGAAATGAAGTATGAAGTACTTCTCTGATTTGGGGGGAGCTGGCTCCCTAGAATGAATTATCCATGCGTTCCTCTTTACTTTTATGAAAAAAATGATCTTCCATCTCTGCCTTCATTGAATATGTCTCCCCTATGCAGGAAAAACCTGGCCAGTTTCTAGTTGATGATTTCTCACTCTGAGATTACAATTCCCCTGCAACCAGATGGCTTTCACTTGGCTCTAATCAATATCTGATATCTATCATGCTTACTTGTTTATTCATTTATCATCAAAATCCCACATTAGAATTCAGTACCTTGAAGGCACATTCTTTAGTATTCTTATATCACCACAAGTGACAAGCAGAGAGTCTGACAATGTATGTGCTCTGTAAACATATTCACTGAATATATCAATTAGTAGATAAAGAACCATACAGTAAATAATGTCCAACCTGACTAGCTTTCCCTCCACTCATGCTTCTCTAAACCAGTGTCCAGTCAGCCTGCAGTCTCTCTTGCTGCACATCCTTTACAAATGGCAAATGAATAAGGGAGAGACGGTGAGAAAAGAGAGTGTAGGGTCTCAGCTCTCTCAGGCAAAGGGCTGTGCCCACACCCCCCGACCTGCTCCTTGCTATCGAGGGGTGGTCTGACGCACAGCTCGTCTGCTCTGCAGCTGTCTCAGTTCACTCGTCAGCCTCTACATGCCCTTGTTCCAGGAGGCAGCCCTGCTCAGGCCTTCCCATGGTGATGCTTTTCGCAGAGGGAGATCGCTTGGAAGACACACCGCCAGAGAAGGGGACGGAATGTAATTTCTACCACCCTTTAGGCGTCACCTCAGCCCAGCTCCTGTAAAGCTAGTAGAGAGCAATATTTGGCAGACAGGCTGATTCTGCTGTCTCCACTCACAATGAAGAACAACTGGCCACACACAGAAACCTGAAGAAGTCCAGAAATAATGGTGCTGAGAAGGATCCAGCTGTCTCCCTGTCTCTCGTTCTCTCTGCCTCTTTCCTCCTCTCCCTAGTCTGTCCCCAAGGATGGTTACTCACTAAGGAACAATTTGCACAGGCAGATACACACGAGGGAGGTAGTCAAGGAAAAGCTGAAGAAACTTCCACTCTTCCCTCCTGAGGCCAATCAAGTTGGAGACCAGGGAAGTTTAAGTTTTGTGCAGTGGTCACACTTGAACACCCCCAGTCAGAAGCTTCTCAACAACCAGGCTGCCTCCCTCCCAGGCCCTCACACACCACCGCACAATCCCAGCTGTCAATAGTCAGCCACCTCAATGCTCTGCACCTCGCCCCGACTACATGGAGCCCTACAGAGCCGAAGCCACCCTGAAGCTATGACCCCACAAGTGGGTTCAAGACACTTGTTGAAAACCTAAGAGGCCACAAATGGACATCTGTCCATATTCTCTGTTCATCTCCAGGGTTGCATGAAGTCCATCTTTCGCAGATGATCTCTGCCCTCTGTGTACCACATACCCTCTGGCCATAGTTATGCATCCTGGTCAGAGATAAACAGAGAGGATCTGCCACCTACTCCACTGCACACCTGTTAATCCCACAGCCCATTCCCATCTCTCTAACCCACATGTGTTCCAAGTGGGGTTGTTCAGCAATACATTTCCCTCTAGGTCTCCAAATGCGACTGGGTAACCTCCCTCATCAGCTTGAATTGAGGGATAACAGTGCTTTAGAAACAACACTGAGGACTGATAAAAAAGATTTTTAAAAAACATAGACCTGAAGATGCTTGGGATGCTTAGTAAAATAGAAAAATCATATTTTAAATATTTATTTTTTATACTTTCAAAAACAACTGTCATTTTTCATAAAATTAGCACTGATCAAAATTAAAATTTCACACAGAAGGACCCAGGCTAAAATTTAAATGTCCCTCTCCCCATTTGTTTGATTCTACTGATCTACCTCCTAGAGCTATATAGTATTATAGATGTCTTTGTATTAATATAGAAGTTCTCTGTATATATACATGAATATCTCTATACAGTCTTATTGAGTAAATGATGTTTTAATAAATAAACTATCGTGTTACCTTTTTCTGAATACGTATGTAACATTTGCTGTTGTTCAGTCACTAAGCTGTGTCCAACTCTTTGTGACCATGCACTGTAGCACGCCAGGCTTCCCTGTCCTTCACCATCTCCCTGAATTGGCTCAAATTCATGTCCATTGAGTTGGTGATGCTATCCAACCATCTCATCCTCAGTCACTCCCTTCTCCTCTTGCCCTTGGTCTTTCCCGGCATCGGGGTCTTTTACAATGCGTTGGCTCTTCACATCAGGTGGCCAAAGTATTAGAGCTTCAGCTTCAGCATCAGTTCTTCCAATGAAAATACAGGGTTGAATATTCAGCTATATAATATCTACATGTGTATGTGTGTGTGCATTAAACTTTTCCATATTACAATTACATAACTGTGTAGGATGGGGCTCAGCCTACTCCAGTATAACCTCATCTTAACTAATGACATTGGCAATGATCTATCTCTAATTCAGTTCACATTCTGAGCTACTGGGGTTAGTAGTTCAGCAAATGAATTTTGAGGGATGCAATTCAACCCATATAGGCATCTTGGTTGCTTCCAATTTGGGGGGATTATGAATATAGTTACAGTAAACATTCCTGTACAGGTTTTATCTGGACATAAGTTTTCAACTCATTTGGGTAAATATCCAAATGAGCAAATTTGGAGCTCAATTTTTGGATTGTATGGTTAGAGTATATAGATATTCCTGGACTTCTTGGATGATGGGTTACATCTAGAGAAGCTCATCACATTGAAACTATCACAAGTAAAAATGCATTTAATACACTTAACCTACTCAACAACATAGCTTAGCCTAGTAAAACTTAACCTTGTCAGCACACTTACATTAGTCTACAGTTGGGCAAAATCATCTAATACATTTTATAATAAGTATTAAATATCTCATGTAATTCATTACAAACCATACTAAAAGTAGAAAAAGAGAAAGGTTGTATCAGTTGTTCATCCTTGTGATCAAGTGACCGGGTGGGAGGAGCGGCTTGCTGCTGCTGCCTAGCATTACAAGTCTATCGCATACCTCGTATTGAAAGGTTGTTGCTGAACAAGACACCGGGATTCTTGGCCTCTGGAGGAGAAGAATTCAATCCGGGGCCAGAGACGAGGCTGGATCGCTCAGAGCTTTTGTGTAATAAAGTTTTATTAAAGTATAAAGGAGATAGAGAAAGCTTCTGACATAGGCATCAGAAGGGGGCAGAAAGAGTAGGCCCCTGCTAGTCTTTAGCTGTATGTTATATAGTCACTCGCAGTCTGTTAATGAAAAGAAAGGAATGTCATAAAATTTAGAATGGCACCAGATAATTCATCTCTGGCCATAAATGATTGACTTGAATCTTGTAGAAGGGCAGATTACCAAACAAATAGTTTCATTTACATAGATTAGGGAAACAATATCTGAGTATAGTTTGAGCCATTTTGGCAGAACTTAGAGTCTGGGGTAAATGCATAGCACATTAACATAGCTTAAGACAAAAATTTCCATAAGAAAAAAATGTATTGGTTAACTCAAGATTTGGGAATAGTTAGCTTCAGGTGAAACCAGGTGTCATGGCAACATAGCATTTTAAGAGAAACCTTCTTTTTTTTTTTTTTTTTTTGAGAAATATTTATTTATTTATTTATTTATTTTTATTTTCTTTTATATATATATGTATTTTTTTTTATTAGTTGGAGGCTAATTACTTTACATCATTACAGTAGTTTTTGTTATACATTGAAATGAATTAGCCATGGATTTACATGTATTCCCCATCCCAGTCCCCCCTCCCACCTCCCTCTCCACCCGATCCCTCTGGGTCTTCCCAGTGCACCAGGCCCGAGCACTTGTCTCATGTACCCAACCTGAGCTGGTTATCTGTTTCACCCTAGATAATATACATGTTTCAATGCTGTTCTTTTGAAACATCCCACCCTCGCCTTCTCCCAGAGTCCACAAGTCTGTTCTATACATCTGAGTCTCTTTTTCTGCTTTGCATATAGGGTTATCGTTATCATCTTTCTAAATTCTATATATATGTGTTAGTATACTGTAATGGTCTTTATCTTTCTGGCTTACTTCGCTCTGTATAATGGGCTCCAGTTTCATCCATCTCATTAGAACTGATTCAAATGAATTCTTTTTAACGGCTGAGTAATATTCCATGGTGTAAATGTACCACAGCTTCCTCATCCATTCGTCTGCTGATGGGTATCTAGGTTGCTTCCATGTCCTGGCTATTATAAACAGTGCTGCGATGAACATTGGGGTGCACGTGTCTCTTTCAGATCTGGTTTCCTCGGTGTGTATGCCCAGAAGTGGGATTGCTGGGTCATATGGCAGTTCTATTTCCAGCTTTTTAAGAAATCTCCACACTGTTTTCCATAGTGGCTGTACTAATTTGCATTCCCACCAACAGTGTAAGAGGGTTCCCTTTTCTCCACACCCTCTCCAGCATTTATTGCTTGTAGACTTTTGGATAGCAGCCATCCTGACTGGCGTATAATGGTACCTCATTGTGGTTTTGATTTGCATTTCTCTGATGATGAGTGATGTTGAGCATCTTTTCATGTGTTTGTTAGCCATCTGTATGTCTTCCTTGGAGAAATGTCTGTTGAGTTCTTTGGCCCATTTTTTGATTGGGTCATTTATTTTTCTGGAGTTGAGCTGGAGGAGTTGCTTGTATATTTTTGAGATTAATCCTTTGTCTGTTGCTTCGTTTGCTATTATTTTCTCCCAATCTGAGGGCTGTCTTCTCACCTTGCTTATAGTTTCCTTTGTTGTGCAAAAGCTTTTAAGTTTCATTAGGTCCCATTTGTTTATTTTTGCTTTTGTTTCTGAAATTCTGGGATGTGGGTCATAGAGGATCCTGCTGTGATTTATGTCGGAGAGTGTTTTGCCTATGTTCTCCTCTAGGAGTTTGATAGTTTCTGGTCTTACATTTAGATCTTTAATCCATTTTGAGTTTATTTTTGAAACCTTCTTTTAAATTTGTATAGAGAAGAAAAAAATATCGCTGGTTTGTTTCCTCCTGCCACTTAAGAGAGATAAAAACATCTGGCACTTGCAGCCTATTTCCTCTGTTTGGAGACCCCTGGCCTTCCTGCCTGTTACTCTCTCAGTATCACTAGCCAGGGAGAAGAACAAGATTCAAAATTCAAGGTATGGTTTCTGTTGAATGTATATCTCTTTGCACCATCCTAAAGTCAAAAAATTGTAAGTCAAGTCATTCGAAGTTGGTGACCCTCTGTATTTAGCTTTGAAAGAAACTCTCAAATTGTTCTCCAAAGTGGCTACATCGTTTTACATTCCCACTATCAATAATGAAGGTTCCTGTTGCTCACCAGGATTTGGTGATGTCTAGTGTCTCAGATTAGAGTCATTCTGTTAGGTGTGTAGTGTGACTTCACTGTTGTTTTCATCTATAATTTCTACATGATATATGATACTGAGCATCTGTTCATGTGCATATTGTCTATTACTTGTGGAGTGTGATTTCTTTTTTTTTTTCTAACACCATACTCAAAAATAAACTCAAAATAGATTAAAGATCTAAATGTAAGACCAGAAACTATAAAACTCCTAGAGGAGAACATAGGCAAAACACTCTCTGACATAAGTCACAGCAGGATCCTCTATGACCCACATCCCAGAATTTTAGAAACAAAAGCAAAAATAAACAAATGGGACCTAATGAAACTTAAAAGCTTTTGCACAACAAAGGAAACTATAAGCAAGGTGAGAAGACAGCCTCTCAGATTGGGAGAAAATAATAGCAAATGAAGCAACAGACAAAGGATTAATCTCAAAAATATACAAGCAACTCCTCCAGCTCAACTCCAGAAAAATAAATGACCCAATCAAAAAATGGGCCAAAGAACTCAACAGACATTTCTCCAAGGAAGACATACAGATGGCTAACAAACACATGAAAAGATGCTCAACATCACTCATTATCAGAGAAATGCAAATCAAAACCACAATGAGGTACCATTATACACCAGTCAGGATGGCTGCTATCCAAAAGTCTACAAGCAATAAATGCTGGAGAGGGTGTGGAGAAAAGGGAACCCTCTTACGCTGTTGGTGGGAATGCAAATTAGTATAGCCACTATGGAAAACAGTGTGGAGATTTCTTAAAAAGCTGGAAATAGAACTGCCATATGACCCAGCAATCCCACTTCTGGGCATACACACCAAGGAAACCAGATCTGAAGGAGACACGTGCACCCCAATGTTCATCGCAGCACTGTTTATAATAGCCAGGACATGGAAGCAACCTAGATGCCCATCAGCAGACGAATGGATGAGGAAGCTGTGGTACATATACACCATGGAATATTACTCAGCCATTAAAAAGAACTCATTTGAATCAGTTCTAATGAGATGGATGAAACTGGAGCCCATTATACAGAGCAAAGTAAGCCAGAAAGATAAAGACCATTACAGTATACTAACACATATATATAGAATTTAGAAAGATGGTAATGATAACCCTATATGCAAACAGAAAAAGAGAAGATGTATAGAACAGACTTGTGGGCTCTGTGGGAGAAGGCGAGGGTGGGATGCTTCAAGAGAACAGCATCGAAACATGTATATTATCTAGGGTGAAACAGATCACCAGCCCAGGTTGGATGCATGAGACAAGTGCTCGGGCCTGGTGCACTGGGAAGACCCAGAGGGATCGGGTGGAGAGGGAGGTGGGAGGGGAGACCGGGATGGGGAATACATGTAAATCCATGGCTAATTCATGTCAATGTATGACAAAACCACTGCAATGTTGTAAAGCAATTAGTCTCCAACTAATAAAAATAAATGAAAAAAAAAAAAAAAAAGAAATCACACTACACACCTAATAGGAATAAGAGACCATCCAAAAGCCTCCATACCTACACCAAAACCAACCACTACCCAAGAGCCAATAAGCTCCAGTGTGATTTCATTGTTGCTTTGATCTGAAGTTTCCAGATGATCTATGATACTGAGCATCTTTTCATGTGCATATTGTCATCTGCATATGTTCTTACAGAGGTGTCTGTTCAGATACTTCGGCCGTTTTATTTTTATCTTACATTTTCTTATTGTTGAGTTTTAAGAGTTCTTTGTATATTCTGGATGTGAAGTGAAGTGAAAGTCACTCAGTCCTGTCTGATTCTTTGCAACCTCATGGACTGTATAGATTGTATAGTCCATGAAATTCTCCAGGCCAGAACACTGGAGTGGGTACTGTGAGACTGTCAAGACTAGTGCCATGACAGGCGCCCTGAACTATGAGTAAGCCTAAGTTTCAGTTTCTCCCGAGGGTGGGGTAATTATCTGCCCTCAACAGGCCACCAGAGACCAGCCAATCAGCACGCGCCCAGTAAACCTCCGGGAGAGTCCCCTGCGCGTGAAAATTTTAAAGTGTGTTTGACCAATGAAATTGCTTCACAAACATGTAACCAATCCGCTTGCGCCCACTACCCACTGCTTATGTTTGAAATCGATCACCCTATAAATGTGCTTGGAAACTGAGGCTCAGGACTCTCTGACTTTGCACCACTGCGTTGGTTGCAGCAGGGGCCCTGACTCAAGTCAGCAATAAATTTCCCTTCCTTTGCATGTTGCATTGTCATGGAGGTCTTCTCTTTTCCCGCTGGGGGATTCGGACATTGGGCATAACAGGTACCTGTTCCCTTTTCCAAGAGATTTTCCCAACCCAGGGATCAAACCCAGGTTTCCTCCATTGCAGGTGGATTTTTTACCAGCTGAGCCACAAAGGAAGCCCAAGAATACTGGAGTGGGTAGCCTATCCCTTCTCCAGTGGAGAAGGTATGTGAGAAGTCCGATTCCGGACCCAGGAATCGAACTGGGGTCTCCTGTACTGCAGGCAGAATCTTTACCAGCTGAGCTACCAGGGAATCTCCCAATATTTTGGATATATGTGCTATATTTCATAGGTGTTTTGCAAATATTTTCTCCCGAACTGTGGCTTTTCTTTCCATTCTATTAACAGTCTTTCTGTGACAGGTAATTTATATTAAGAAATATATATTTGGTTTTTTCCTCTTTTTCTAGCACAGAGCTCCCAAAATCTTTGAAATTTCCTATGCTATAAAAGCCACTCTTTGTTATTATATTTGGTATTTTGACCTCAGCTCCTAACAGCCTGAAATCCCTTCAGAGCCATAAAAGTGAAATGGGTGTATTGTTATTCACATCAAGGATCTTTCAACCACAACTAAGTTTATGTTAATGAGGTGACTTCCAGAAATCCCCTAATATGGAGGCCTGGTTGTCAAAGAACCAACCATAAGTAGAGGATTGGAACTTTCAGTCACATGCTTTATTTTCAGGATGTGAAAAGGAACTGGATAATTGAATCAATTACCAAAGGCCAATATCCAATCAACTGTTTTCACAAAGCCTCCATAAAAACCCAAAATGAAGAGGTTCAGAGAGCTTCCCAATTGGTGAAAATGTGCAATTCAGGGAGAGTCAGGAGCTCAGAGAATATGGAAGCTTTTTCTCACATACCTTGCCCTATGCATCTCTTCCATCTGGCTGTCCCTGAGTTATCTCCTTTTATAATAAACTAGCAATCTAATAAATTGAATACTTCCCTGAGTTCTGTGAGCAGAATTAATGAAATGTTGAAAAGGGTCAGGGGAACCTCTGATCTATAGCCAGATCCGATCTGATCTATGGTCACAACACAGGCACTGACCCTTAACCTGTGGAATACGACACTATCTATAGATGTGTGGATGTGAGAGCTGGACCATAAAGCTGAGTGCCGAAGAATTGATGCTTTTGAACTGTGGTGTTGGAGAAGACTCTTGAGAGTCCCTTGGACTGCAAGGACATCCAACCAGTCCATCCTGAAGGAGATCAGTCCTGGGTGTTCATTGGAAGGACTGACGCTGAAGCTGAAACTCCAATACTTTGGCCACCTCATGCGAAGAGTTGACTCACTGAAAAAGACCCTGGTGCTGGGAGGGATTGGGGGCAGGAGGAGAAGGGGACGACAGAGGATGAGATGGCTGGATGGCATCACCGACTCGATGGACATGAGTTTGAGTAAACTCTGGGAGTTGGTGATGGACAGGGAGGCCTGGCGTGCTGCAATTCATGGGGCTGCTCAGAGTCGGACACGACTGAGCGACTGAACTGAACTGAACTGAATAGATAAATAGTGCCAGAATTGAGTTAAATATGTGGGATACTCTGTCAGTGTCCATGAAAAATCGAGTTAACTATCTGGAGTTTAAAAAAAAAACAAAAATGAAATCAGTGTCAGAGTCATTTCTTTCCCACGCACAGTTTTTAATGTAGCCCAACTTTTCCTTCTTTTTTTTTTTTTTTTTTTGTTTTTCCTTCACAGATCACGCTTTTGGTGTTGTATCCAAAAATTATCCATCAAGCCAAAAGGTACCTAATTTTCTCCTAGCTTGTATATTGCTGTGGTATAGGCTTTTCAATTTACTTTTAGGTCTATGAACCATGTGAGTTTATATTTGTGAAAGATGTAAGGTATGTATCCAGATTATTTTTTTTACTTGTGAAGGTCCGGTTATTCCAACACCATTTTTTGAAAAAGCTATCCTTTCTCCACTGAATTGTCTTTCTTCTTCATCAAAGGTCAGTTGATAACATATGTGTTAGCCTGATTTTTAGCTTTCTATCCTATTCCCTGGACATGTTGCTCTATTGTTTCACTGTTAACACACACTCTTGGTAACTTCAGTACTGGTAGTACCAGCACTTCGACTTTGCTCTTCAGGGTTGCATCGGCTATATTCAGTGTTTCACCTTTTCATATAAACACTAGTACTGATTTGGCAATATGCACAAAACAAATTACTGGGAATTTGACTGGGGTGGGGTCAAGCCTAAAAGGCCAAATTCAGAAGAACTGACATTTTAATAATAGTTTTCCTATCCATAAACATTAGCTTGCTGAGTGCTTACTGGCTTTCCACCAAGGTTCACTCAAGCAGCCCCTGGGAATGTGTACAAGGAGTCAGCCACAAAGTGGGGACGGGTGAGGTACTGAGTGCTGGGGGTCAGTGTTGAGGTACAAAGCGTTGGGTGCACTGGCAAGTCAGGAAGCCCCAGGTGTTTTTATCTGGCCAAAGTGCAATGAATTATGAAGCTGGAGTAAAAATATCCAATCTCAGAAAACTTATCTGAGTCCTCTCTTGGAAGAATACAAGCAATACTACTCCATCAAAACCTGAAAGCAAGTGAAGAAAAAAAGGCCTATGTAGCAGAAAGGTTTTGTTAAGAAGTTTAAGATTTCTAAAACTTACAAAAAGAAAAAACAAGGGGACTGTTTCAGTAAAATTTCAAATAAGGCAATTGTTAAATAAAGGAAAAATCAATTGAGTAATTTAGAAGAACCTGTATAAGGATATTGTTATAAATATATAGCAGTAGAAAGTTAAATATGGCTGCCTCAGAAGAGCAAAACTATGGATTAGAAAGGAAAAAGACAACAACCTGATGATTTACTGTATAAATCATTTAGCATTATTTGATGCCTTTTCTTTTTAATAAAAATATATAACATAAAATTTAACATTTTAAGTGTACAATTCAATAGCACAAAGTACTTTCATACTATTGCACAATCACCACCACTGACCAGCTCTGGAATATTTCCATCATCCCAAACTGGAATTCTGTTCCCGTTACTTAGTAACTCCCATTATTCCCTTCCCCATGTCCCTGATACTCATTGTTCTACTTTCAATCACTATGAATTTGGCTATTCCAGGTAACTCATTTAAGTGGAATATCATACATATTTGTCCTATTGTGTCTGGCTTGTTTCACTTAGCATATGTTTTCAAGATTCACCCATGTTGCAACATGTATCAGAATTTCATTGCTTTTTATGTCTGAATAATATTCTATTGTATGCAGATTCCACATTTAGGGTGTATATTCATGTGATAACTTCTGGGTTATTTCCACTTTTTAACAATTGTGAATAATGTTGCCATGATTGAAAAAAAATGCTACTGTTTCCTTTTATTTGGACTCGAGTTATTAATAGCAAATTATATAAACTTTGGTATATAAAAGTAACTCTCCAGGTATGACAAGTAAAAGGGAAAAAACCCCAGGTGGGGTTTGGTTGACTCCTCTCATTCAGAGTCTATTACAAGCAGCCAACCATTGCTAACTGCTGGCGATGTACCTGAGTGGGACAGATGGCATCAGGCATAGAGTATAAAAACAATATTGGCTCTTTGGATTAGAGGAGAGGTGGCTGCAGGTAAAACAGATGAGGACTCAAATACACACAAGAGTGACATGATAAAGATAAATGCCTTCTAAGAAGTTTAAAACCTACCAGACAGTTTTGTACAATATCATCATGATAGTAGACACACAATATGAAAGAAAAACCACTGGTACAAAGAGATGGAAGACTCAGGAACAAGCCTAATGTCACAGAGGGAAGACAACAATGCTTACATTTGAAATGAGATACAGACAACAGTTATGAAAGATAGAGGGGAGATGAAGGATTGACCCTGTAGCACCCAAGAACCTCCATGCAGGCCCATCGTCATCATACATAAACTGAGAGTCCTGTATCTTGGGGCTTTAACTATTTAACTATAGATTCATCACAGCCACAATTAACATCCCAGCAAGCTTTGTAGTGAAAGAGGAGAGTGAGAAAGTTAGCTTAAAACTCAACATTCAGAAAACTAAGATCATGGCATCTGGTCCCATCACTTCATGGCAAATAGATGGAGAAACAATGGAAACAGTGACAGACTTTATTTTGGGGGGCCCCAAAATCACTGCAGATGGTGACTGCAGCCATGAAATTAAAAGACACTTGCTCCTTGGAAGAAACGCTATGACCAACCTAGACAGCATATTAAAAAGTAGAGACATCACTTTGCTGACAAAGGTCCGTCTAGTCAAAGCTATGATTTTTCCAGTAGTCATGTATGGATGTGAGAGCTGGACCATAAAGAAAGCTGAGCACTGGAGAATTGGTGCTTTGAACTATGGTGCTGAAGAAGACTCTTGAGAGTCCCTTGGACTGAAAGGAGATCCAACCAGTCCATCCTAAAGGAAATCAGTCCTGAATATTCATTGGAAGGACTGATGATGAAGCTGAAACTCCAATACTTTGGCCAACCGATGCAAAGAACCAACTTATTGGAAAAGACCCTGATGCTGGGAAAGTTTGAAGCCCGGAGGAGAAGGGGATGACAGAGGATGAGACGGTTGGACAGCATCACCAACATGATAAACATGAGTTTGAGTAGGCTCCAGGAGTTGGTGATGGACAGGAAAGCCTGGCACGCTGCAGTCCATGGGGTCACAAAGAGTCAGACACAACTGAGCAACTGAACTGAAGCTTTGTAGTAGATATCTACAAACTGATTCTAAGATTTATACAGAAAGAAAATGGTAATGGAATAACCAAAAGTTTTGAAAAAAGAAGCGCCAATTCTTTATTTATATCGCATACTATTCTATCCACTTGTGTCCATAGATTCATTTAAATCTGAGTACATACTGATGTCTCCAACTGTAGTCCAGTACCATATGCCTTATTCCAGTCTTCTCCCCTTGCTTGTCTGTAACTTGTCTAACCACAGTGAGACCTTTATTCACTTCCTCAACTGCTGTACACACGTACATTAGTTCAGAATTGTTAACTCACATCCTCTGGAGAAACAAACTTACTAGCAAGAGTACTATGATTGGCACTGTTCCTTTTTTTAACTCAGCCTTCCAGATTCCAGCTAATAACACTGTTTTTCGAAGTTACTCCCTTTTGCCTCTCCCTCTTCAGGGAGGTCAGGTCATACATTTGTAAAGTTGGTGATACAGTCTCATGTGCACAGTTCTTCGATCCCTGCTTGGCCATGCAAGAAGAGCAGAAATAAGCATCGGCAATAGTGATGTGACAGAAAGAGGGACTGAAATAGCACAATATTAGAATAGGAATGTGCAGAGTGGGAACCTCAGAGTAGAGCTGAAAGATAGCCTGGTAAAGTTGAGGGTGGGGATGGGAGAAGAAAGAGAACACAGAAGTGAAGCTGGCAACCCCAGCAAGTGAAACGTGAGAAAGAATCAGAAAAGAAACTGGACAAGAGGGACTGGCATAGGTAAGAGAGAAGAGAGATGAAAGGCACAGGTCAGGACTGCACAGTGTGAGAAAGGCAGGGAGAAGTAAGCAGATGCCACTTCTCTTCTCTTTCTCTGTCCCCTCTGTATCCTCCCTCAACCTGGGGACACGGCATGGTGGTTTTCCCTTGTCACCTTCAGCTGCCATAACCCAGCCACTTCCCTCCCAAATTTATGGCTGCCATGACGATGTGAGTGATGCTAGATAAGAGAACGTCTCTTTCCAAGAACTTCCCTCCACACCCTGAGAAAGCCCACTGAAAATAGACTTGTCTGCATTAACATACCCATTTGGCCATGAGGTTGGTAAAACGTCAGGGTTGTGAGTGAGTTCTTCTCACAACTACCAGCTGAGAAGATCCACACAGGTGTACTGTCACTGTTGGACCTTGGGCCAGGAACCTCAGAAAAGGTTAAATCCTGAAGTTGGATGTGGCATCGCGCATAGAATTAATTTAAGCAGTGATTGTTGGGTCATGAAAGTGAAAGTTAAGTCGCTCAGTCGTGACCAACTCTTTGCGATCCCGTGGACTGTAGCCCACCAGGCTCCTCCGTCCATAGGATTCTCCAGGCAAGAATACTGGAGTGGGTTGCCATTTCCTTCTCCAGGGGATCTTCCTGACCCAGGGACTGAACCCAGGTCTCCCACATTGCAGGCAGACGCTTTAACCTCTGAGCCACCAGGGAAGTTAGGTCATATGGTAATTTTATTCCTAATTTTTAAAGGAATCTCCATACTGTTCTGCATAGCAGCTGTATCAGTTTACACTCCCTCCAACAATCATATGACCCACCAATCCACTACTGGGCATAAAACCTGAGGAAACCACAATTGAAAAAACCACATGTACCCCAGTGTTCACTGCAGCACTACTTATAATACCTAGGAAATGGAAGCAACCTAGATGTCCATTGACAGATGAATGGATAAAGAAGTTGTGGTACATATATGCAATGGAATATTACTCAGCTGTGAAAAGGAATGCATGAGTCAGTTCTAATGAGGTGGATAAACCTAGAGCCTATCATACAGTGAAGTAAGTCAGAAAGAGAAAAACAAATATCACATATTAACACATATATATGGAATCTAGAAGATAATACTGATGAGCCTATTTGCAGGGTAGCAATGAAGATGCAGACATAGAGAAAAGACTTGTGGACACAGTGGAGGAAGGAGAAGGCGGGTGAAAATTAAGAGAGTAGCACTAAAATATATACATTACCATATGTAAAATAGATAAGCAGTGGGAGTTTGCTGTATGACACAGGGAGCTCAAACCCAGTGCTCTATGACAACCTAGAGGGGTGGGATGTGGTGGGAGGTGGGAGGGAGGTTCAAGAGAGAGGGGACATATGTATACCTAAGGCTGATTCATGTTGATTTATGGCAGAAACCAACACAGCATTGTAAAGCAATTATCCTCCAATTAAAAATAAATAAATGTTTCAAAAAATAATAAAGCAGAAAGTGTCCCCAGAGACAATGTTTCTTCTACAACCAGTTTTTTCCTCCAAAATCCTATAAAAGAGTAAAGATTGAGCTGTCAGTAACATGAAATGGACCCAAGGATCTGAGCCCCTTAGGATTTCTGGGCTCCTCCCTCATTTCCTTCAGGCCTTTGCTCAAGTGCCAAAGCTCAGGGAGCCTTTCTTCATCATCGTCTCTAAGAGAACACATATTATCCTTTACTTTCTACCATCTCACAAGGATCTGTTTATCTCCTTAGTTCTCATCACCTAAAACAATGTCTACTTTTGGCTTATTTCCTGTCTCCTGTTTTATAATGTAAGCAACATGAAAGCAGAAATTTTGTCATGCTTACTTATGGTTTCTGATACTCAATGAATACTTTTGAATGAACAAACCAATGAATCAATCAATTAAGGAAAGAATCTATGAACAAAGCATATCTAGTCCTGGCTTTGGCCAATTTTGAAGCAAACCTGCCCTTCTGTCTTCACTGAAACACTGCCCTGTCAATATGCAGCCCTCTCTCAGGAAATCTCTTATAAAAGGCAACTGGGTAAAAAGGGTAGATTTCTTGGGAGAACCTAACTGTCTGCCTTCCACAATTTCTGTTTTGTTGTTCAGTCTCTAAGTCGTGTCTCTTTGCTAGCCCATGGACTGCAGCATGCCAGGTTTCACTGTCCTTCACCTTCTCCTGGAGCTTGCTCAAACTCGTGTCTGTTGAGTCAAGGATGCCATCCAACCATCACATCCTCTGTCACCCTCTTCCCCTCCTGCTTTCAATCTTTCCCATCATTGGAGTCTTTTCCAATGAGTCGACTCCTCACATCAGGTGGCGAAAGTAGTGGAGCTTCAGCTTTTCTGTTTAGCCAGGACAAAATGAACACAAAGACAACAGGAGGCTCCTAACCACAGTAAGGAGCTGTGCCTGTGTCCAGCATCAGGTCAAGAAAGAGCTGACTCAGCTCTTCCCCTCTGCAATGCAGGGGGATTTGGAGATGAGTCCTTCCACGCTGCTGCTGCCCTGACCCACACTTCAGGCTCGACGTGTCCTTTATCTAGACACCAGCCAGGACGACAACTTCCCATCCTGATCCTCTCCTACTCTTTCCTTCACAGAGGGGAACCCCTAAAAAAGAAAGGGGTCCATCTAGTCAAGGCTATGGTTTTTCCAGTAGTCATGTATGGATGTGAGAGTTGGACTATAAAGAAAACTGAGCGCCGAAGAATTGATGCTTTTGAACTATGGTGTTGGAGAAGACTCTTGAGAGTCCCTTGGACTGCAAGGAGATCCATCCTGTCCATCCTAAAGGAGATCAGTCCAGGGTGTTCATTGGAAGGACTGATGTTGAAGCTGAAACTCCAATACTTTGGCCACCTGGTGCAGAGAGCTGACTCATTTGAAAAGACCCTGGCTGGGAAAGATTGAGGGCAGGAGGAGAAAGGGATGACAGAGGATGAGATGAATGAGATGGATTGCATCACCGACACAATGGACATGGGTTTGAGTAGACTCTGGGAGTTGGTGATGGACAGGGAGGTCTGGCATGCTGCGGATCATGGGGTTGCAAAGAGTTGGGACTGAGTGACTGAACTGAACTGAACTGAATACAAAACTATATTAATCAAAACAGCACGGTGCAGGCATAAGAAAAGATGCATGACAAACAGAATAGAACTGAGAATTCAGAAATAAACTCATATGGCCAACTGATTTTCAACAAGGGTGACAAAAATAATGCAGAAAGAATAATTTCTATAGCAAGTGGTACTGGGACAACTGGATTTCCACATGTAATAGAATCAAGTTGGACCCCTACTTCATGCCATTTACAAAAATTAACTCAAAATAGATCTATGATCTAAATACAAGAGGTAAACCATAAAAATCTTAGAAGAAAACATAGAGGTAAATATTTATGACCTTGATTTCATCAATGGCTTCTTAGATATCAAAAAAATGAGAAACAAACAAAAAATATATGCATCAAATTCATCATTTGAAGAATTCATTTTGATTAATTTTAGAATTTATTAAAATTGAAAATGTTTGTTCATCAAAGGAGAGAATCAAAATGAAAAGACAACTTACATAATAGGATAAAATATTTGCAAATCATATACATATATGATAAGAGTTTACTATCCAGAATATAGAAATAATTCCTACAACTCAACAACAACAACAAAAACAAATCAATCCCCCCAAAATGAGCAATGGTTTGAATAATCATTTCATCAAAAAAGATACATAAATCACTAATAGGAACACCAAAGATGTTCAACATCACTAGTCATTAGGAAAATGTCACTAGTCACAGTGAGAAACCACTTCACACCTTCTACAATTAAAACAAAGAGAAAACAATAAGGATAAGGAGAAATTGGAATCTTTATAGATTGCTGATGGGAATGTAAATGGTCCAGCTGCTGTGGAAAACAATCTATCAGTTCCTTAAAAAGTTAAACATAGGATTACCATATAACCCAGAAATTCCACTTGTAGGCAAATACCCCATAGAATTGAAAAGAGGGCCACAAACGACATTTGTATGGCAGTGCTCATTGGGGCATTATTCATAATAACCAAAAGGTGGGAAAAAATTCAAGTGGCCTTCAGCAGATGAATGGATAAACAAAATGTAGTATACACATAAAATGGAATTTTATTTGGCCATAAAAAGGTATGAAGTTCTGATAACATGGATGAACTTGAAAACATTATGATAAGTGAAATAAATCAAACAAAAGGACAAATAGTGTATAATTCCATTTATACAAAATAACAATAATAGGCAAATTCTGAGGCAGAAAATAGGTAAGAGATTCTCAGGGGCCACGAGCAGAGGAGAATGGAGAATTCTTGCTTAATGAGTAGTTTCTGTTTGGTGTGATGAAACAGTTTTGGAAATATTGGCAATGACTGCACAACACTGTGAAAATGATTAATGTAATTAACTGTACTGGCTTTACAGTTGTGTGTGTTTGGTCGCTTCAGTCATGTCCAGCTCTTTGTGACCCCATGGACTGTAGCCCTCCTCCCATGGCTCCTCTGTCCATGGAATTCTCCAGGCAAGAATACTGGAGCGGGTTGCCATCCCCTCCTCCAGGAGATCTTCCCAACCCAGGGATCGACCCTGCATCTCTTATGTCTCCTGCATTAGCAGGTGGGTTCTTTACCACTGGCACCACCTAAGAGGCCCCAGTTTTACACTTTAAGTTATTTAAATGGTAAATGGTATGCTATATTTATTTACCACAGTAAGAAAAAAGACCTTGACATGAGGAGTATTTAAGAAAGATGGAAAAAATGGCAAATGGGCTTCTGTCAAAAATGTTCTCTTCATCTTGAAGTCCTCACAAGACCCTATTCCCCAGATGATCTTGGCAATACTCCCCCCGCCCCCACCAATATCCTTTGGCCATTGTAATGGGAACCTCAGTAAGAGAGAAATAAAGAATCTGCCACCCATCCAACCTCATGGCCATTCCAGCCTATCCAAAGTGCATGCATTCCAACTGGCTTTTCAGCCATACACTTCCCTTCAGATCTATGGGGTCACCTCCCTGAGCTGGTTGCAGTGAGAGGTACAGGGTAGAGTGTCAAAATGCAGAGGTGGAAAGTTATAAAAATGATAAACATGCTTAGCTTTGCTTTTGGATAAATAACTACTGACATATTAAAAACTAAAAAAGCTCATGTTAAAAATTAAAACTGTATAAAAGGATAGTTAAAAATTAAATGTCTCTCTAAAGATGTCCCATCTATATAACATGTGCTTTTTTAAGTAGTATTCCATCACATACTGTCCCGAAACTTGTTTTTTTCCATCTAAGTCTACTGTGAAAGTCTACTCTACTGTGAAGTCACTCAGTCGTTTCCAACTCTTTGCGACCCCATGGACTATACAGTCCATGGAATTCTCCAGGCCAGAATACTGGAGTGGATAGTCATTCCGCTCTCCAGGGGATCTTCCCAACCCAGGAATCGAACCAGGGTCTCCTGCATTGCAGGTGGAGCACAGCTACCAGGGAAGCCCATGTCTACAGTATTTTCAATAATTTCTTCATATTCTCTTTATGAATATGCCATTACTCTTTAACCATTTCCTTACTGATGAACACTAAGTTGTTTTCAATTTTTGGTCAACACCACAATATAATACCTGTACATATGGCTCTGTACCTTTGAAAGTTGTTGCTGCTGTTTAGTCACTAAGTCATGTCCAACTCTTTTGTGATCCCATGGACTGTAGCCCACTTGATTCCTCTGTCCATGGGATTTTCAGACAAAAATACTGGAGTGAGTTGCCATTTCCTTCTGCAGGGCATCTTCCCTACCCCGGGATTGAATCCACATCTCCTGTTTGCCAGGCAGATTCTTTACCATTGAGCCACCTGGCAAGCCCCATATTTGTTAAAGTATATAACTGTAAATAATTATGTTGAATTTTTCTATCTTTTATCAGATTGCCTTCCCCTGAATTTTATCAATTTATAATCTCTTTTCAAGAGATTATAAAGGTCGAAACCTTTTCAAGGTCTGTCCACAAAGCCTCCAAGCACGATGTTTCCATTTCACTCTTAACTCTGTGTAGATCATATAAATCAATAATTGGATAGAGTCTTGGAAAGAAGGACATATTCCAAAGGTCCTTGGCCCATGGGAATAATGCTGACAGCCACCGAGGGAGCCTCTTGCTATTATCTGCCTGTTGGCCTTTGAGCAGCAGTGTTGGGTCATGTGATGACAGATGTGGAAATGTGAAAGGAGGGTTGCTGGCAAATAAAGATATCCAAAGATCATAGACTCGAAACCTTTCAGAACTCCTTTTTCAGAACCAACTTCCTTATATCAGTCCTACATCCTAGATTCCTTAAATTAGACTAAATTCAAGGCCATATCAGATAATCAGTAAAAAGAGCCTACTGTTTTGAATTCCATAACTGATTCTTTCTGTGACTTAGTAAGTTCATGGCTCCTTGTTTCCCTCCAAATTATAGAAAGGAGACTATCTAGGATGAAAAGGAAAAACTATCATGGGCCAGGGAAAACTAAGATCCCTGAAACTGGTAAACACTATCTTCTGTCTTCATTCAGGAGGTGAAAATTAAACAGAAACTCTTCAGTTACATCAGTTCTCAACTTCCTCCACTCCATTCTGCAAGAAGCAAGTTCAAGATCTTTTTTGTTTAAATGTGGTAAAATATACATGACATGAATGCACCATCTTAACCACTTTTAAGTGCACAGTTCAGTACTGTTAAGCACTTTTGCACTGTTGTGCAATCACTCTCCAAAACTCTTCTCATCTTGCAGAACTGAAACTCTGCACCTATGAGACCATCCTCTCACTCCAGTCCCTGGCAACCACCATTTTTCTTCTTCTCTTTGAATCTGATGAATCTTATATAAGTGGAATCATACAGCATTTGTCTTTCTGTGATTGACTTACTTCAACTTAGTATAATGTCTTTAAGTTTCATCCAGGTTGTAGCATATCTAAAAAACCTTTCATTTTAAAGGCTGAATAATATTCCATTGTACATCTAAACCACATATGGCCATTCATCTGTCAGTGGGCACTTGGGTTGCTTCTACCTTCTGGCTATTGTAAATAATGCTGCTATGAGTACGGGAGTACAGTATCTCTCTGTTCTCAATACTTACTAAGTATATACCCATAAGCAGAATTTCCTGGATTATATGATAATTCTATTTTTAATTTCTTGAGGAACCACCACACAGTTTTCTATAGGCTATACCATTTTATAGGCTTTGCGGTGTCTCAGACAGTAAACCATCTACCTGCAATGCGGGAGACCCAGATTCAATCCCTGGGTTGGGAAGATCCCCTGGAGAAGGACATGGCAACCCACTCCAGTACTCTTGCCTGGAAAATTCCATGGATGGAGGAGCCTGGCAGGCTACAGTCCATGGGGTCGCAAAGAGTCAGACATGACTGAGCGACTTCACTTACTCATACATACCATTTAACATTCCCATCAATACTGCACAATCAGGCTCTATCCATCATTTTCATTTGTGATGATTCAGGACAAAGCACAGCAGATGCTGAGTGCTTTTTTTCCTTCAATAAATTGCACATCCCTAAAAAATAATTTTTTTAAAAAAGAACTGATGAAAAATCTGAATAAAAATTGAATCCAGACACAAAACAGATTCTCTGCAAATTCTTTCCTGCCATCTTTTTCTGCCCTTTGCTTAAAGAGGCTATTTCTTAAATATTTATTTCCCAAATGAAATCTTCAAAATCAACTGAAGCATTTTAAAGTAAATAAAATATCATGTATTATTGCCATTTTAAAAAAAAAGTGTACAACAGTTCCAGTTTCTCCAGGTCCTTGTCAATACTTATTTCCTATTTGGGTTTTTTATTGTATTTTGTGGGCAGGGGAGGGCTCATTTTTTTTTTTAATTGGGATTAATAGCCATTCGAGTGGATGTGAAGTGGTCAGTAATATTTTTGAAAGCCATATTGCAACATTTTACTCCCCTGCTTAAAACTCTTCCAACATGTTCCAATGCTCTGAGGGCAACTCTCCAACAGCTAGCAAACCCTTCAGTGTTATATAGTAATATGGCCCCAGTCCGCTTCTTCCCCATCTCATACTCCCACTTCTTTTGTTTTCTCCCCTTGAGGTACCCTGATATTCTCTTGGCTCACTGACCAAGTTATGCTTCCTCCTCCTGTCTCACAGCCTTTGAACATTCTATTTCCTTTATCTTAAATGTTTTTCCCCTTCCCATCCAGATTTCATAGTTAACTTTCACATCCCGCAGATTCTACTCAAAAGTCACTTAGGAAGGCTTTCTGTGACCCATTTTGTAAGTGATGACTGTTGGTCCTTCCCTCTGTACCAGAGGGAGAGATCAGGGAAGAGATCATTCTATTTTTTCTCCCTGCTATATTCACAGTCCCTGTCATGTATTAAGGGAGCGATATATATATATATATTTTTCATTTATTTTTATTAGTTGGAGGCTAATTACTTTACAATATTGTAGTGGGTTTTGTCATACATTGACATGAATCAGCCATGGATTTACATGTATTCCCCATGCCAATCCCCCCTCCCACCTCCCTCTCTACCCAATCCCTCTGGGTCTTCCCAGTGCACCAGGCCAGAGCACTTGTCTCATGCATCCAACCTGGGCTGGTGATCTGTTTCACTATAGATAATATACATGTTTCGATGCTATTCTCTCGAAACATCCCACCCTTGCCTTCTCCCACAGAGTCCAAAAGTCTGTTCTGTACATCTGTGTCTCTTTTTCTGTTTTGCATATAGGGTTATCATTACCATCTTTCTAAATTCCATATATATGTGTTAGTATGCTGTAATGTTCTTTATCTTTCTGGCTTACTTCACTCTGTATAATAGGCTCGTTTCATCCATTTCATTAGAACTGATTCAAATGAATTCTTTTTAATGGCTGAGTAATATTCCATGGTGTATATGTACCACAGCTTCCTTATCCATTCGTCTGCTGATGGGCATCTAGGTTGCTTCCATGTCCTGGCTATTATAAACAGTGCTGTGATGAACATTAGGGTGCACGTGTCTCTTTCAGATCTGGTTTCCTTGGTGTGTATGCCCAGAAGTGGGATTGCTGTGTCATATGGCAGTCCTATTTCCAGTTTTTTAAGAAATCTCCACACTGTTCTCCATAGTGGCTTTACTAGTTTGCATTCCCACCAACAGTGTAAGAGGGTTCCCTTTTCTCCACACCCTCTCCAGCATTTATTGCTTGTAGACTTTTGGATAGCAGCCATCCTGACTGGCGTGTAATGGTACCTCATTGTGGTTTTGATTTACATTACTCTGATGATGAGTGATGTTGAGCATCTTTTCATGTGTTTTTTTTGCCATCTGTATGTCTTCCTTGGAGAAATGTCTGTTTAGTTCTTTGGCCCATTTTTTGATTGGGTCATTTATTTTTCTGGAGTTGAGCTGGAGGAGTTGCTTGTATATTTTTGAGATTAATCCTTTGTCTGTTGCTTCATTTGCTATTATTTTCTCCCAATCTGAGGGCTGTATTTTCACCTTGCTTATAGTTTCCTTTGTTGTGCAAAAGCTTTTAAGTTTCATTAGGTCCCATTTGTTTATTTTTGCTTTTATTTGCAAGATTCTGGGATGTGGGTCATAGAGGATCCTGCTGTGATTTATGTTGGAGAGTGTTTTGCCTATGTTCTCCTCTAGGAGTTTTATAGTTTCTGGCCTTACATTTAGATCTTTAATCCATTAGGACTTCCCTTGTGGCTCAGTGGTAAAGAATCTGCCTGCCAATGCAGGAGAAGCGAGTTCAGTCCCTGGGTTGGGAAGATCCCCTGGAGAAGGAAAATGGCAATCCACTCCAGTATTCTTGCCTGGGAAACTGCATGGACAGAGAAGCCTGATGGGCTATGGGCCATGGGGTCACAAAGAGTCGGACATAATTTAGCAAATAAACAACAACAAAGTGAAGTTAAGCATATTTTCACAGTTTTTAAAGCCATGTGCACACGTTTCTCTGAAAATTGCCTCTTCACATACTTGCTATTTTCCTATTGGTCTGGTGGATTTTCTCTTATGAGTTTTAATAAGATTTTGTATACAATAAAATGATATCCTCTTTTACTCTACTATATATTTGAAATATCTTTCTTAGCTTGCTGTTTCCCTTCCAATTTTGATTATGCTTTGGTATGAATTTTTTTTAATTACACAGTATTATTTTTCAATCTTTTCTTTCCAGTTTTGTGTTTTGTTTACAAAGTCCCACTCCAAGATTATATTCTTTTGTTTTTGTTAAATGTTTTCTCTTGTACTATTTTTTATACTATAAGTGATCTTTACTGCTTTCTTTTTTCTCTTTAAGTTTTTGTTCAATAAACTTTGCTATTTGTTTTTTTTTTTTTTTAATTAGTTGGAGGCTAATTACCTCACAATATTGTAGTCGGTTTTGTTATACATTGACATGAATCAGCCATGGATTAAACTTTGCTATTTGTACAAACAGAGACAGCTTTACATTTGTTTTAAACTGTCTGGTGATTATCCTTTAGTAGTTCAGTGCAAGAATGTATGACTTTTTTCAGTATACATATATTCAATCTACTTTAATTCTTGCCCAAATGAGTTATTCATTACTATCATAATAAATTGTAAGAATACTATCTTTCTTCTAAAGGAGTAATTTAATTTTGACCAATAAATAATAAATAAGCTGAAAATCTTTGGAGTTCAAGGTAGCAAATACTTAATATTAGTGAATATGAGGTCAAATAATGTAACTCAAGATCACATGTAATTTACTAGCAAAACAAATTTACTGACCAGAGTCTCCTGATTCCTAGATTAGTATTCATTATTAGGACAAATTCTGTTTTGTGGAGGATATCCTATGAATGGGCTTCCCCTGTGGCTCAGCTCGTAAAGAATCCGCCTGCAATGCAGAAGACCTGAGTTTGATCCCTGGGTTGGGAAGATCCCTTGGAGAAGGGAAAGGCTACCCACTCCAGTATTTTGACCTGGAGAATTCTATAATTAGTCACCTCTTATTCTAGAGTAAACCCCAAATAGGAAAGCTAAATCTAAGACTTGAAAACCAAAACAGAAAGAAAATTTTCCATTATAATTTTCAAGTTTAGAAAGATTTTCTCACTGTGATACAATATCCAAGCATAAAAGAAATGATAGATACATTTCATGCCATAATTTTTTTTAAGTTGAACATTTGCCTGCCAAAACGATGTTAATCAAAGTCAAACACAGAAGACAAATTTAGAGAAAATATTGATGAATTTTACCACAGACAAAAGGTAGTCTCCTGAATATATATATTAAAAGCTTTTAAAGTCAAGAAAATAGATGAAAAGACTCAAAAGAAAAAAGTAAAAATATAGAAATAAGCAGAGAAAGATACACAAATGGCCCTTACAAACAAGATGTTCAACTCCCTTCATTATAAGAGAAATTCACATTAAAATTACAATGAGATACCATTTCTAATCTATCAGACTGGCAAAAATGATTTGTTGGGAAGACTAAGGCAGAACAGAGGGGGGAAAAAAAAACTGCTTTCTCTAATGATCAACTCCTTTGAGAGATGCTCACAGAAGGAGAGAGTGGAGTAACAGTATTTCCATCTACTATGCTGTGATGAGCTTTAAGATTCATTCTTCTTTATACTAACAGGATATTGATATTTGGGGTTATATCTTGTGACATAACATCTCCAAGAACACACATAAAAGGAACAGACATTGATGGAGATAAACATGTAAACATAAACAAATACATAGCAGCCTATCACTGATAAAAGTTGCCTAATATGCAAGGCTTAGATAGGTGGGATGAATGAAACTCAGGCAGGGAGAAAAAGCTGCAGGCTCCCTCTGGCCCACTCCTTGCCCCTTTTTGCAGGCTCTGCCCCCTGCAAAGCTCACTGCATTGAGTTGCTAGGCTTCTTGTACATCGCTGGCTGTCAGAGAAGCCATAGAAGACTAACAAGGAGCTGAATTTGGTCTCTGCCTCTGAATTCATTGAGCAGAAAGATCCTCCCACTTTCCATCAGGAGGAGCAAGGGAAGGAGTAGGGTAAAGGGTCAGGAGTGTTTGGGAACAACCTCTCTTTCTAGAAACCAGTGAGATAGAATAAATGTAACTATCCTAATAATAATCTATTACACTATATCTAACAATCTACCATTCTAGTTCTATTCAGCTAATCTATGTTCACATACCCTAAACTATCCCATTCTTACTGTTTGCCAAATGCTGACTTACCAAATGTTGTCCGTATCTTCCTGAATTTAAACTTCTGTTCATGCAGATTCTAATGCTTGAAATGCCTTCTCTTCCCATCACTGTATATCAATATCCCACTCATATCCTAAGGACTAGTACAAATGATTACCTTTCCAGTAACCTGTTCTTCCATCCACATGTGATCTCTTCCTCCTTGGAATTTCCCAAGCACTCCGTAGTAACTCTCCACTAGAACTTAGGAGGTTCAGCACTGTACCATAGTTATTTGTGGCTATGTCTTATCCCAATTATGCAGCTTTTAGTTCAAAGTTCTTAGTTCAGGTACAGGGCCCACTTTTACAGTCTTCACAGAATCTGGTGCAGTATCTAGCACATTGCACGTATTCAGTAAGATTTTGTTAAAAAGAGAAATAAATGTATATGTGAATAACTAAGGAATTTCTCAGGCTCTCATTTCTAGAAAAGTTTTGTCAACTAAAACTCCAAATGTTACTTGATGTATGCATGCATATATTATGATTTTCAAAAAGAGGTGATGTGTGTCTTAGGGATCTAAGAAGTTTCAGTTTCAGCATCAGTCCTTCCAGTGAATATTCAGGACTGATTTCCTTTAGGATTGACTGGTTTGATCTCATTGCAGTCCAAGGCACTCTGAAGAGTCTTCTCCAACATCAAAGTTCAAAGGCATCAACTTCGAACAAATTTGAAATTTTGAACAAAATTGAAAAAATCAAATGCCAAGATCTTAATTTTCTTAATATTTAGTCTTAAGCCAGCTCTTTCACTCTCCTCCTTCACCCTCATCAAGAGGCTCTTTAGTTCCTCTTCACTTTCTGCCATTAGGGTGGTTATCATCCACATATCTGGGGCTATGGATGTTTCTCCCGCCTATCTTGATTCTGGCTTGTAACTCATCCAGCCCAGCATTTCTCATGATGTGCTCAGTGTATAGATTAAACAAACAGGGTGACAGCAGACAGCCCTGTCGTACTCCTTTCTTGATCTTGAGCCAATCAGTTGTTCTACACAGGGTTCTAACTGTTGCTTCTTGACCCGCATACAGGTTTCTCAGGAGACAGGGAAGATGGTCTGGTATTCCCATCCCTCTAAGTTTCCCACAGTTTGTCATGATCCACACAGTCAAAGGCTTTAGCATAGTCAATGAAACAGATGCTTTTCTGAAATTTCCTTGCTTTCTCTATAATTCAGTGAATGTTGGCAATTTGATCTCTAGTTCCTCTTCCTTTTCTAAACCCAGCTTGGACATCTGGAAATTCTTGGTTCACATAATGCTGAAGCCTAGCCTGCAAGATTTTAAGCATAACCTTACTAGCATGGGAGATGAGTGCAACTGTCCGATGGTTAGCATATTCTTTAGTACTACCCTTCTTGGGGATTGGGATGAGGATTGACCTTTTCCAGTCCTGTGGCCACTGCTGGGTCTTCCAGATTTGCTGACATAATGAATGCAACACCTTGATGGCATCCTCCTTGAGGGATTTGAATACTTCTGCTGGAATTTCATTGCATTCAATAGCTTTAACAGCGGTGCTTCTTAAGGACCACGTGGCTTCACATGCCAGAATGTCTGACCCTGAGTAACTAACCACACCATTGTAGTAATCCAGTTCATTAAGATCATTTTTATACAGTTCTGTGTATTCTTTCCATCTCTTCTTGATCTCTTTGGTGTCTACTAGGTCTCTAGCATTTTTATTCTTTATAGTGCCCAACCTTGGGCAGAATGCTCCCTTGATGTTTCCAACCTTCCTGAAGAGATCTCTAGCTTTTCTCCTTTTGTTCTTTTCTTATTAAACACTGTTCATTGAGGAAGTCCTTCTTGTCTCTCCTAGCTATTCTTTGACACTCTGCATTTAATTGTACATTCCTTTCCCTCTCTTCCTTGCTTTTTTCATTACCTCTATTTTGATAGGTAAGTAATCCTCGGTATTACTGACTATGCCAAAGCCTTTGACTATGTAGATCACAACAAACTGTGGAAAATTCTGAAAGAGATGGGAATACCAGACCACTTTACCTGTCTTCTAAGAAATCTGTATGCAGGCCAAGAAGCAACAGTTATAACTGGACATGGAACAACAGATTGGTTCCAAACTGGGAAAGGAGTACGTCAAGGCTGTATATTGTCACCCTGTTTATTTAACTTATATGCAGAGTACATCATGCAAAATTCTGGGCTGGATGAAGCACAACCTGGAATCAAGATTGCTGGGAGAAATATCAATAACTTCAGATATGCAGATGACATGACCCTTATGGCAGAAAGCAAAGAGAAACTAAAGAACCTCAATGAAAGTGAAGGAGGAGAGTGAAAAAGCTGGCTTAACACTCGACATTCAAAACACTAAGATCATGACATCTGGTTCCATCACTTCACGACAAATAGATGGAGAAACAACAGAAACAGTGACAGCGTTTATCTTATTGAGCTCCAAAATCACTGCAGATGGTGACTGCAGCTATGAAATTAAAACATGCTTGCTCCTTGGAAGAAAAACTATGACCAACCTAGACAGCATATTAAAAAGCAGAGACTTACTTCGCTCTGTATAATACAGAGCGAAGTAAGCCAGAAAGATAAATACCATTACAGTATACTAACACATATATATGGAATTTAGAAAGATGGTAACAATAACCCTATATGCAAAAAAAGAAAAAGAGACTCAGATGTATAGAACAGACTTTTGGACTCTGTGGGAGAAGGCGAGGGTGGGATGTTTCAAGAGAACAGCATTGAAACATGTATATCTAGGGTGAAACAGATCACCAGCCCAGGTTGGATGCATGAGACAAGTGCTCAGGCCTGGTGCACTGGGAAGACCCAGAGGGATGGGGTGGAGAAGGAGGTGGGAGGGGGGACCAGGATGGGGAATACATGTAAATCCATGGCTAATTCATTTCAATGTATGACAAAAACCACTGCAATGTTGTAAAGTAATTAGCCTCCAACTAATAAAAATAAATGGAAAAAAAATTTTAAAAAAAAGCAGAGACATCACTTTGCTGACAAAGGTCCATCTAGTCAAAGCTATGGTTTTTCCAATAATCATGTATGGATGTAGAGTTGGACCATAAAGGAAGCTGAGTACTGAAGAATTGATACTTTTGAACTGTGGTGTTGGAGAAGACTCTTGAGAGTCCCTTGGACTGCAAGGAGATCAAACCAGTCAATCCTAAAGGAAATCAATCCTGAATATTCATTGGAAGGACTGATGCTGAAACTGAAACTCCAATACTTTGGCCACCTGATACAAAGAACTGACTCACTGGAAAAGAACCTGATGCTGGGCAAGATTGAAGGCAGGAGGAGAAGGGGATGACAGAGGATGAGGCGGTTGGATGGCATCACTGACTCAATGGACATGAATTTTAGGAAGCTCCGGGAGTTGGTGATGGACAGGGAGGCCTGGCATGCTGCAGTCCATGGGGTCACAAAGAGTCGGACACGACTGAGTGACTGGACTGAACTGAATCCCCTGTATATTGTTGGTGGGAATAGAAATTGGCACAGTCACTGTGGAAAACAGTATGGAGATTTCTCAAAAAACTAAAAATCAAACTATCATACGAACTAGATATTCAACTCTTAGATACATATTCAAAGAAACTGAAAACACTAATTTGAAAAGATACATACACCCCAATGTTCTTAGCAGCATTCTTTACAATAGCCAAGATGTAGAAGCAACCTAAGAGTCCATCAACAGATGAATGGATAAAGAAGATGTGGTACATGTATACAGTGAAATATTACTCAGCCATTAAAAAAGAAGGAAGTTTGCAATTTGCAGCAACATGGATGGATCTGGAGGACATTATGCTAAGTGAAATAAGTCAGACAGAAAATGATAAATATTCTATGTTACCACTTAGATTATATGAATAATCTAAAAAAATAAAACAAAAACTAGTGAATACAGCTAAAAAGAAAACTAGTGGTTACCAGTGAGGAAAGGAAGAAGGAAGGGACATAATAGGGGTAGAGGACTAAGAGGTACAAACTACCATGTACAAAATAAATAAGCTACAAGAGCATATTATGCAGTACAGGGAATATAGCCAATATTTTATAATTGCTATAAATGTAATATTTAAAATTATAAAATTTAAATGATACTGTAAGTCAACTATATCTCAATTAAAAAAATACCACCACTCAAACAAGTTTTCTTATTCTTCTCTCACAGAGTGAAGTGAAGTGAAGTCGCTCAGTCGTATCCAATTCTTTGCGACCCGGTGGACTGTAGCCTACCAGGCTCCTCTGTCCATGGGATTCTCCAGCCAAGAATACTGGAGTGGGTTGCCATTTCCTTCTCCAGGGGATCTTCCTGACCTAGGGATTGAACCCAGGTCTCCCACATTGCAGGCAAATGCTTTAACCTCTGAGCCACCAGGGAAGCCCATGCCTGGTACAATTTTAAGACTTTTCCGGTATGTAGAATTTTTACCTTACGGGATTCTTAAAGCTGATGATATATTTGTTTTAGGAGAGACCAAAGAATCAGAATTACAGAAATTTACAGATCTCACTCCAGTGATTCATCAAACAAAAATTCCTCTCTTAAACCTCAAGATGACTAGTGGTATGTTCTGTACTGAGTCTGCTCATGATCCTCAAGTTACATTGTACTTTGCACTCACAATTGTAGTGTACTCAAAATTCTGGGCCATTCTTCCTCAAAACCAAGCTGGATCCTACCTCTTATTTAAAATGGACAGCAAAGGGAAAGGAGGATTCATCACAGGCAGTTCTGCTTATAGCTAGCTCCATTCACTGGACTCTGTCAGTACAGGGCACAGACCGAGCTACAAACATTTGATATTCTCAGTAAAGCACGGTACTAGGCAAAGACCAAGGAAACTCATTTGTTGGGTATAATTCTGCAAGAAGCACTTAACATTTTCTTCCCTGGTGGCTCAGTGGTAAAGAATCTGCCTGCAATGTGGAAGACCCGGGTTCAATCCCTAGGCTGGGAAGATCCCCTGGAGAAGTAAATGGCAGCCCACACCAGTATTCTTGTCTGGGAAATCCCATAGACAGAGGAACCTGATGGGCTACAGTCCATGGGGTCGCAAAGAGGTGGACAGGACTGAGTGACTAACACATTCACTTTCATGTTTATTTCACATGTATCCTCTTTCCAAAAGGAATATAAAGCTGCTTATAAGAAAATACATAGGATAAGTGGGAACACTATATGATAAGAAAGAAAGATGAAACTGGAAGTAGGTGGCATATATAGTACACCCCTCCCAGATCACTTGCCAGCAGTGGGCTTCAAATTCAGTCTAGAACTTTCTACCAGCCTAGGAATGATCACTCTACATGACTCTCAGTGTCCAAGAGGCAAAAGCAGATCTGTTGCTTTGAGACACAGAACAATTCCTTGTACTGAGACTTTCAGTTCAGTTCAGTTGCTCAGTCATGTCCGACTCTTTGTGATTCCCATGGACTGCAGCACACCAGGCTTCCCTGTCCACCACCAACTCTCAGAGTTTACTCAAACACATGTCCATTGAGTTGGTGATGCCATCCAACCATCTCCTCCTGCCTTCATTCTTTCCCAGCATCAGGGTCTTTTCAAATGAGTCGGCTCTTCACATCAGCTGCCAAAGTTTGGAGCTTCAGCTTCAGCATCAGTCATTCCAATGAATATTCAGGACTGATTTCTTTTAGGTTAGGATTGACTGGTTTGATCTCCTTGCAATCCAAGGAACTTTCAAGAGTCTTCTCCAACACCACAGTTCAAAAACATCAATTCTTCAGTGCTCAGCTTTCTTTACATCAACTCTCACATCCACACATAACTACTAGAAAAACCATAGCTTTGACTAGATGGACCTTTGTTGGCAAAGTAACGTCTCTGCTTTTTAATACACTGTCTAGCTTGGTCATAGCTCCTTGGTCATGCTTCTAAGGAGCAAACATTTTTTAATGGCTACAGTCACCATCTGCAATGATCTTGCATCCCAAGAAAATAAAGTCTGTCACTGTTTTCCCTTTAAGTCTGTAAAAAATGAGGACTTAGTGTATTACACATAGGTAAGGAGAATGAGGCAGAAAGTGAAGACAAACTAAAAAGCTCTTGATGAAGGTCAAAGAGGAGAGTGAAAAAGTTGGCTTAAAACTCAACATTCAGAAAACTAAGATCATGGCATCTGGTCCCATAACTTCATGGAAAATAGATGTGGAAACAGTGGACACAATGTCAGACTTTATTTTGGGGGGCTCCAAAATACTGCAGATGGTGATTGCAGCCCTGAAATAAAAGACGCGTACTCCTTGGAAGGAAAGTTATGACCAACCTAGATAGCATACTAAAAAGCAGAGATATTACTTTGCCAACAAAGGTCCATCTAGTCAAGACTATGGTTTTTCCAGTGGTCATGTATGGATGTGAGAGTTGGACTGTGAAGAAAGCTGAGCGCCGAAAAATTGATGCTTTTGAACTGTGGTGTTGGAGAAGACTCTTGAGAGTCCCTTGGACTGCAAGGAGATCCAATCAGTCCATCCTAAAGGAGATCAGTCCTGGGTGTTCATTGAAAGGACTGATGCTGAAGCTGAAACTCCAGTACTTTGGCCACCTCATGTGAAGAGTTGAGTCATTGGAAAAGACCCTGATGCTGAGAAGGCTTGGGGGCAGGAGGAGAAGGGGACGACAGAGGATGAGATGGCTGGATGGCATCACCGACTTGATGGACGTGAGTTTGAGTAAACTCCGGGAGTTGGTGATGGACAGGGAGGCCTGGTGTGCTGCAATTAATGGGGTTGCAAAGAGTTGGACATGACTGAGCGACTGAACTGAATTGAACTGAATGCTATATAGCACAAGTATAGCTAGATAGTACAAGCATTAAGTATAGCTTGATGCAGAGATGGAAGAGGTTTTGGAAACTGTATCACTGGAGATGGTTTTAATTGAACTAAAAGCCTGACTCAAACTATCTTACACATTGAAAGGAATTTAGTAATGATAACTGAAAAATGTCTAGAGAAAAGGCCTACATTCTGTCACAGTTTTACTAGGACTTCCACTCCACTTCTGGGCAATTCTCTTCTTTTGACTTCTGTGCATGGGCTTCATCCTTACGCAGTTTCCCCAGTGGTCACTGCAAAATGACAGCAGGAAGTTTGATTCTCAATCATCGGCCATGTTCATACGCTCAGAGCAATGTCTCAACACAGCTCACTCTGTGTTATCCCAACACTGAACATAAATAAAGGGTCTGATGTTTAATATGACCAACTGTGTCATATACCCACTCCTGAACCAAACACAAGGATTTCACTGATAAGCTAAGGACAAGCAGGTCACATCCCTAGTGCATCATTGTGACATAATAGAGGAGAGGTAGAAGTGGATGCTGAGAAGGCAACCACAGCATCCACAGGTTTAACTCTTTTGTTTTGTATATCAAATAAATCTAAAAGCCAAAGCCCAATGATTTTCTAAATGTACATAGTCTGTAAATTCTAATAAAGGAACCATAATCTACTGCATATCATCCCTCACATATTTCTAAAGAAGAAGGTGGACTGAGGAAGGAAAGGTGTGATGTCAGAAGTATGCAAAAGTAGGCAAGTATGTGGTAATAATAGAGGTGGTGCAATTAGAATAGTTTACCAAGGGAACCAATAGAAATGAAGACCCATAAACAGATTTTGGAATGAACCCTTCAGGACACTAGAATGGGTCTAAGATAAATAAATAAAAACAGAATAAATTAGGTATAAATAGAAGTTAATAGGCAACATTTACACGTGAGTTTAAAAAGGATCTTTGAAATAATCTATAAGTTGTAGACCCAAGAAAGGTGATATCTCTCATGAGCTAAAGATCAGACATGATTGAATCAGAAGGTTGGAGACAAGATAGTTCTCCTCCACACTGCAGAGGGGAACCAGCTGCCTGACTAGGCCATCCTTCCTTCATGTTCCCATTTTTGTTGTGTTCTTCACTTACCACATTGAAATCTGATGTTTTGTATCAGGGGTCCATTCAGTGCAATGGATATAAGCTAAAGAGAAGGGCATGGGATATTAACCCCAATCCATGGAAAGAGAAAAAGGAACCAGAAAGGGAATACAACAGTGACTGGTGGATATGTCAGGAGAGGGAGGTGGATGTGAGGGAAGACAGGGCACAGGCTACCTAAAGTTACTGATAAACCAAGTTAAATGTGGAATGGAAATGAAAAGGCTTTGCAATCAACCATATGCAAGACTGGGGCTTCCTTGATGGCTCAGATGGTAAAGAATCTGCCTGTGATATGGGAGATCTGGGTTCAGTCTTCTGAACCCACTCCAGTATTCTTGCCTGGAGAATCCCAAGGACAGAGGAGCCTGGTGGGCTACAGTCCATAGCCTTGCAAAGAGTAAGACAGGAATGAGTGACTAGCACTTTCACTTTCTTTCTTATACAGTGTTGAGTTTAGAAGAAATTGACTGGATAAGTAGAAAGGTATTCACACTCTCCACAAATTAGTACATTGATTAACTGTCCACTCATGTGTTAGTCTCTCAGTCGTGTCCGACTCTTTGTGACCCCATGGACTGTAGCCCACCAGGCTTCTCTGTCCATGGGTTTTTCCAGGCAAGAATAATGAAGTGGGTTGCCATTTCATTCTTCAGAGGATCTTTCTGACCCAGGGAACAAACCTGGACCTTCCCCATTGCAGCAGATTCTTTACCATCTGAGCCACCAAGGAAGCACATTCATAGATAGATTAATAACTAGATAGAGGCAATGATTTACTCTTTCCTTGAAAGGGCATTTCACAGAAATTATGAATTTCTATGAAAGAAATTCATAGAAGAAAGCAATTCATATCAGGAGAAAGAAGGCAAAGGAAAATCCAAAGGAAAATCCAAAGTCAGAAGACATGAAGAAGCAAAAATGCCCAATGGTTGAAGTATTAGTGACCCAATCAATAAGACAGGCTTGCAATTAGAGGGCCTGATTGAATCTAGAACAACTGCAGTGGGAAGAACACGTTGAGAACTCTAAGAATGAGCCCAGAAAAAGGAGGACAGAAGTACAGGTGGATTGTTAGGAAAATCATGTCAATGAAAAGTTCAGGTTGCAACTAGCTCAAATGGCTGAGGACAATATACCATCTGGCATATCATGTAAGGACAAAGAAAATCTCTAACAACTTGGAGTAGGAATTAAGTAGGCAACAAAAAATGAAACAGTTGGAAACTTAAAATTACTGTTGCCAATTCCTGAATTCCTCTTATGCATTCCAATATACTTAGCACTTAACACATTATCTCTGATCACCATGATAGTCTTAGAAGGAATAATAGCTTTGATTTTGAGAAGCTTTGCGAAAGTAAGCAATTTATATTAATCAGCAATTTGAACAAAAGAATCCCAATATTTCACTGCATTGGACAAAAAAAAAGGTGTTTTACATGTCAGATAATAAAATTTCTTGATCACTCAGTATTTTATATAAAAATTAGCAGATTTTAGATCAAAATCAGTTTACTCTATCATGGATTAATGAAACTTGATATGTGGAGAATATATTTGTGGAACAACAAAAAAGTGTCTTTTGGGTGTGCTTGAGAATAAAAGTGTATGCTCACGAATATATGCATGGCCTAGAGAATGCATTCAGGGTCATACATAAAATCTCTCAGCCAAAATCCTCATGAATTTCACTATTGCATTTCCCTGTAAGAAAGGAAAATGTATTGGAAGGAAAATATATTGAAAAAAAAAACCAATCCAACCACTTATGAAATCCTTGATATTTGTAATATGAATTATAAAATTCAGATAAACCCATATTCCAAAATTACACTGACCTATGGGCGGCCTCAGCAAACCTCAGAAAATTTTGATTTCACAGATCTTTTAAACAGGTAATGGAAACATTAACTATAACACCCATACACACATACACTCTCTCTCTCTCTCTCACTGACTCACTCACCCAGGAGACATTTGGTCACTAGAAGAATTACTAAATCTTCTAACTAATTTCAGCCAATTACTGCTCAGTTATGTGGTTCACATCATGTCCAAACAGACTCCTGGTAGTTATTGTTCCTCATACCCACTTGTCTTCTGTGTTCTTAGGATAAAACAGGCAGTATTTTAACAGAAGTTATCTGAGTTGGTAGGACTATACTTCTTGAGACCAGCATCCATGTTTTCAATGTTATATAAACACTTGTTGGTGAGCTGGGAATGAGCAAAGAAGTAGTTAAAGAAACTAGAGAAATGTCAACACCAAGGAGTCATCAATGATTTCTTTTGACACTACACTCAAGCCTAGATCCTAGGAAAAATTGGGACTAAGATACAGAATGTGGTTTCCATGGATCAGTTGGGATGTAGGGAGGGTGTCAATGGAGTTGCGAATCAGCTTATGTAGAAATAACGTTCTTAATCCATGGAATGTGGCTGTAGATGTTAATGAAGACAGCAGAAAGATCTGTTGGAAAACATCCAGTTGTCCAAGACATAATTCCTTGTAATTTATCGCCACATGTGGCTGGTGCACCTGTGGTCACCTGCCAGACAGAACAGAGGGGATCAGAACTTCCTTCCCACCTGGAAATTTGTCAACTCTTGAACAAAAGCAAAGGCCATTATATCTGCCATGCAAAAGGGCCTGGGATGCAATAGTGTGAAATCTGCTTTCCACTGCATTAACCACCCCTACCTCCTAATCATCCCTGGACAGAAATTTCAAAATGGTAGCTGGAAGACAGCCTTACACTTCTCAACAGTCTATTTCTCTTATCTCTCACATAGGATGGAGGAGACAGACTCATCATTCTTCAGCCCTTTACTCTCTGAGCTCTCAGTCTGTCTGCAAAATATAGACCCTCATGAAGGATGAGAGGTAACAGAAACACAAAGACAAAGAGAAAGAACAGAGACTGAGCTTATGGGCAAATGAAATGAGAAAGGTTACCTGGCATTCTTCTGTGCTTTTTCTTAAGCGTCCCACACAGAACAAGTCTTCAAAAAACTTTTTATGCAGTAATGTTCTGCAGACTGAATCAATACTCAGTTCAGTCATGAAGCTCTGCAGGTAACCTCTTGTCTTTCCTAAACACAATAAATAAAGGAGGCTTTCAGTCATATTTGCATTTTCATAAGGTATTTTGCCTCCCTCTCCTTCAGGGCTTCTTTTCAGTCAGAATGGACTGCAGAGAAAGAACTGAAGGCATAGATCATGGATTAAACATGTCCTCCTGTTTATTTATCATCTTTGAAAGATGATCAGCATCAAGGTGTGCTACCAAGACACTCCAAGCAATATCTGAATCCAAGCTCTGCCGTCAAGAAGTTTATGACTTTGGACAACTAGTTAACCTCCCTGAGTGTTGGTTTCCTCATTTATAAGATATAAATCCTAAGAAAATTGATTTACATGATATATGATGATGACTGAATAATACATATAAGATGCTTAGTACCCAGGACATAATTAGTGTTCAACGAATGGTAGCATCTATCATTGTTGTAAGTGATAACCATATCACTGATAGGCAGGTAAAGGAAAAATATGATTTTCATCAATTTGCAAATAAAGATTCAGAGAAGTTAAAGGATCTGTCAGTAATCATATAAAAAATGGCAGAACCAAAACTCAACATAAATCCCTGAGCCTCAGTCCTCTGCAGTGTGTACCAATGTGATACATACACGCAACACATTGATTTAGGATTTGATTCCCAAAGCCCTAAAGGAGATGACCCCTTCTATTCTAAAGAGCTGACACCATTGCTCTATTTCTACTGTTACAATTGGATGCTTAAAAATTAGTTCCAATTCCTTCCCCTGACTCCTCAGAGATGCTGAAGATGTGAACACATCCAAGAATACAGCTAACTATTCTTTGTTGACAGTCACTCACCAAACGATCTTTTTTCTTCCACCCAGGTGTAAACCAAGCAATCTGAAATGTCACTTGCATTGGAAACAGGCAACTGAAACATGCTGGTAGAGAAGAAGGTGAGAGGTACAGACAACTTTATCAGCATAAGATCATTTTTAGGAGAAGTGAAAGTGAAATTTGGGTGAACAATGACCTCCTCATAAGGCAGAATCTCCCCAATAAACTCTTGAAAAGTGATGGCTCCACCAGTTAAGATAACCTGGAGATCTCTGGAAAATGGAGAGAAAAAATGTTGGTATTATCTACTATCACATATCACAAGGCTAATCTCTCTCTCTTTCTTTCTATCTCCCTCACACACACAGAGTCACGTGTACTTTCCTTCCATAGTAATCCATTTATCCTCCTCTCATATTTGTCCATCTGAACCTTTATGCATAGCTACCACTTGTGGTCATGTAGGTTGTCTGCCATAAAGTGTAGTGGGTTGCCATTGTTATTGTTCAGTTGCTCAGTCATGTCCAACTCTTTGCAACCCCAAGCACTGCAGCACGCCAGGTTTCCCTACCCTTCACTGTCTCCCAGAGTTTGCTCCAATTCATGTCTATTGAGTTGATGATGCCATACAACCATCTCATCTTCTGTCACCCCCTTCTCCTGCCCTCAGTCTTTCCCAGCATCAGGGTCTTTTCCAATGAGTCAGCTCTTCACATCAGGTGGCCAAAAGTATTGGAGCTTCAGCATTAGTCCTTCTCATGAATATTCAGGGTTGATTTCCTTTAGGATTGACGGGTTTGATCTTCTTGCTCCCCAAGGGGACTCTCGAGAGTCTTCTCCAACACCACAGTTTGAAAGCATCAATCTTTCAGCACTCAGCCTTCTTTATGGTTGCCATTAACCCAGACTATAATGTGAATGGTGCCTCCAGGACTTAAGGTATACAATAGCTTGGTCTCCAATTTTAGCATATTTCTAGGGAGAAGCTTCAATCTGACACCCAGAAATAGCTGAGAGAAGTGCACAAGTGGATAGTCAAGTCTTCTCTGAAAGTTGTTTCTGTTAAGAGGACTTCTTTGGGTGTTGGGGGTAAACAGGAAATATGAGATTGTACAAATGAAATAATTAACAGCTTAGAGAATTGAATTATTTTAAAGCTAAGGAGGATCATCCAAATATACTATGCTCTACTCATCTCAATCAAAAATTCACTGAATTAACAGAGTTTTCTGATGGTCCTTTCAAGAATAAGAGTCAAAAATACTGGATGTTCCACTGACATCCAGTTGAAATCCACTCACTAACATGGCTCAAGATTCTTCAGAACAGGACACTTCTCTGAGGCCCCTGAGTCTCCCACTCAGGGGTCTCTCCAACCATAACAGTGAAATAAATACTATATTAGTACTGAACACCACTTTTCTGTTGCAATCCCAAATGCTAAATTTGTCTCCTAACAGCAGTATAATTTGTCTCAATCTATTCTTGTCACTCTGTTGGGAGTTTATAAGATAAAACTGTGGTGCTGGAGAAGACTCTTGAGAGTGCCTTAGACTGCAAGGAGATCAAACTAGTCAATTCTAAAGGAAATCAATCCTGAATATCCATTGGAAGGGCTGATGCTGAAGCTGGAGCTCCAATTCTTTGGCCACCTGACGCAAAGAGTCAAGTCACTGGAAAAGACCCTTGTGCTGGGAAAGACTGAAGGCAAAAGGAGAAGGGGGCAGCAGAGGATGAGATGGTTGGATAGCATCACTGACTCAATAGACATGGAGTTTGAGCAAACTCCAGAAGATAGTGAAGGATATGGGAGCTTGGCATGCTGCAGTCCATGGGATTGCAAAGAGTCAGACACAACTTTGCAACTGAACAACAACAGCATCGTAAGCTATATTTATAATTTAGAAGTCTACTTAAATTGAAGAAAATTCATAAGTAAATGTGATTCTTGGGCAAATTATGGTAAGTGAATTTCAGCTTAAAACAACTCTATGGCATGGAGGAGGGCTTTCCTGATGGCTCAGTGGTAAAGAATCCATCTGACAATGCAGGAGACATCAGTGTGATCCCTGGTCCGGGAAGATGGCACATGCCGCGGGACAGCTGAGCCTTGCACCACAACTACTGTGCTCTAGAGCCCGAGCTCCACAAGGAGAAACCCACGCACCGCAACGGAGCAGCCCCCATTCACTGCAACCAGAGAAAGCCCACTGCAGCAACGAAGACACAGCACAGCCACAAAGAAAATAGTGTTTCAGAAAACTAAACTACAGTGAAAAAGTACCAGAACAGTAGGTGCCTCTGAGAAATATGAGTGGAAAGTAACTGAGAAGGAGTACAGGATGAACATTAGGATATTGTTTAACTTAAGACTTTATTAAATATTCATATTAAAATTTGAAAAGTGAAAGTGAAAGTCAGTCATGTCTGACTCTTTGTGACCCCATGGACTATACAGTCCATGGAATTCTCAGGCCAGAATACTAGAGTGGGTAGCCGTTCCCTTCTCCAGGGGATCTTCCCAACCCAGGGAGGGAACCCACGTGTCCCGCATTGCAAGTGGATTCTTTACCAGCTGAGCCACCAGGGAAGGCATTAAAATTTACAAAGTAATAACTGAAAGAATAGAAAAAAGGAAAATTAAAAAGTTATCTAAATTACTAATCTAAGAAGAAAGCAAAAGTATTTTTAGCCAAACAAAATACAGTAGAAATTCAAAACAGGTAAAAAGTAAATATAAACATAGCAATAATCAAAATAACCACAAATGGCCTAAACTCACCAATTAAAAGACAAATTATAGTATTACATTTTATAAGTCCTGCTATATATAAATTAAGATACATGCTTAAATCAAAAGGATACAGAAAGGTGGAAAAGAAAAGATGTAAACATGATATACCAGGACAACAGTAACCAAAAGAAAACCAGGGTTGGTGTATTAAAAGCTGACAAAAATAGGTTTTAAGATAAAACAAAAAAAAATGATAAAACATATTAACTGTATGAGAGAAAGAAATGACATATAACAACAGGTTTGATTTTACCAGGAATGTACCAAGTACCTAAATTTATAAATATACCTAAATTTATAGATACCAAATAAAATAGCCTAAAATATATTTTTAAAAAACAAAAATAAAAATAAATTCATAGAACTATTTTGACCAGTCTACTAACACAGAGGAATAACTTCAACACAATCCTCTCATTTCCTGGTATCAAGCAAAAAAAAAAAAAATTAGAAAGGATATAGAAGATTTGAATTACATAATTTAAAATTTGATATACTGGATATACTGAATATACATAAAACCTTCACCCATAAAATCAGAGAGTACACTTTCTTTCAAGCACACAAGAAACATTTATAAAAACTGACTCCATACTAGTCCCAAAACTAAGTGTCAATAATTTTCAAAGAATCAGTATCACATAGATCACATTCTCAGACCACAAAACAGTAGTGTGTATCTGTTAATCCAAAACTCCTCATTTATCCCCCCTTACATTTCCCTTTTGGTATCCATAAGTTTGTTTTCTACATCTGTGGATCTATTTCTGTTTTTTATATAAGTTCACTTGTATCATTTTTTAGATCCCACAGTAAGCGATATCATATGATCTTTGTCTTTGTCTGACTTAACTTCACTTAGTATGATAATCTCTAGTTCCATCCATGTTGCTGCAAATGGCATTATTTCATTCTTTTTTATGGCTGAGTAATATTCCATTTTATATTGATATACCACATCTTCATTATCTATTCATCTGTCATTGGACATTTAGGTTGCTTCCATATCTTGGTTATTGTACAATAAATAATGCTGCTATGAACAATGGGGTGCATATATCTTTTAGAATTAGAGTTTATGTCTTTTGGATATATGCCCAGGAGTCGACTGCTAGGTCATAAGGTAACTCTACTTTTAATCTTTTAAGGAACCTCCATGCTGCTTTCTATTATGGCTGCACCAATTCACATCCCCATCAACCAACAGTGAAGGAAGTTTCCCTTATCAAAACATTTTTTTAATTTGGAAAAATTTAGAAAATTCACTCTCAAAATTCTAAACTTACAAATGGAAGATTTAATCAAGTGGAAATTTTATTTTATTCCTTTTTATTGAAATATATTTGATTTACAACATTATATTAGTTTCAAGTGTACAAGATAGTGATTCAGTATTTTTACAGATTATTCTCCATTCATAGTCATTACAAGATAATGGCTGTAATTCCCTATTCTATACAATATATCCTTGTTGCATATGTATTTCAAACACAGTAGTCGGTATCTGTTAATCCCATACCCATAATTTTCCCCTTCCTCCATCTGTTTCCCCTCTGGTAAATCTCAGCTTGTTTTCTTCTTTTTTTTTAAGAGTATTGATCAGTTTTATTTGAAACTCCAGTGAGAAAAGGCAAAATGGGATCATTTACTAACATAGTCCATGTCATGATCAAACACATGTTTTCTATAGAACTAGAGCATATTTAAAAAATAATTGTGGAATTCGAAGATATTTTTGAAAATAAAAACATATCTTGAAAAGTTAATGGTAATAATTCAAAATTATAAATTAAAGTTGTGAAAGAAAAATTATAAAGCTAAAAAAATACAAATTCTCTTTTTAAACACTGTGAATTACTTATAGAAAGTTTATTTATTCAATTTAGTTTGTAGAAATTCACTGAGACATTTGCAGAGACAGCCATATTTCTCCAAACATAATGATAGGGTTTTTTTTTTTTTTCCATTTATTTTTATTAGTTGGAGGCTAATTACTTTACATCATTGCAGTAGTTTTTGTCATACATTGAAATGAATTAGCCATGGATTTACATGTATTCCCCATCCCGGTCCCCCCTCCCACCTCCCTCTCCACCCGATCCCTCTGGGTCTTCCCAGTGCACCAGGCCAGAGCACTTGTCTCATGCACCCAACCTGGGCTGGTGATCTGTTTCACCCTAGATAATATACATGTTTCGATGCTGTTCTCTTGAAACATCCCACCCTCGCCTTCTCCCAGAGTCCACAAGTCTGTTCTATACATCTGAGTCTCTTTTTCTGTTTTGCATATAGGGTTATCGTTACCATCTTTCTAAATTCCATATATATGTGTTAGTATACTGTAATGGTCTTGATCTTTCTGGCTTACTTCGCTCTGTATAATGGGCTCCAGTTTCATCCATCTCATTAGAACTGATTCAAATGAATTCTTTTTAATGGCTGAGTAATATTCCATGGTGTAAATGTACCACAGCTTCCTCATCCATTCATCTGCTGATGGGCATCTAGGTTGCTTCCATGTCCTGGCTATTATAAACAGTTCAGCTTGTTTTCTATATCTGGGAGTCTGTTTCTGTTTTGCATATACACTCATTTGTATTATTTTTTAGATTCCACATTTAAGTGAAATCATATCATATTTGTCTCTCTCTGACTTATTTGACTAAGCATAATATTCTCTAGGTTCATCCGTGTTGCTGCAAATGGCAGAATTCCTTTTGTTTATGGCTCAGTAACTTCTCATTGAATATATATATGTGGAGATACATATATATATATATATATATCTCACAACTTCTTTATCCATTCAACTGTTGATGGACGCTTGGGTTGCTTCCATATCTTGGCTACTGTAAATCACGCTTCTATGAACATCGGGGGTGTATGTATCTTTTTTAATTACTGTTTTCATTTTTTCTGGATATTTGACCAGGAGTGGAATTGCTGGATCATGTTACAGTTTTATTTTTAGTTTTTTGAGAAACTCCATAATGTTTTCCACACTGGCACACCAATTTACATTCCCACGAATAGTGTATATGAGTTCTCTTTTCTCCACATCCTCTCCAACATTTGTTATTTGTACATTTTTTCATGATTACCATTCTGACAGGTATGAGGTGATATCTCATTGTGGTTTTGATTTGCATTTCTTTAATAATTAGTGATACTACTGTCTGACTGATACAAAAAGTCAAAGCACTTCCAAATAAATCCCAATAGAATTTTTCATAGAATGCAACAAGTTGATTTTTAAATTTATGTAAAAGAATTCCTAAGCATTCCTGATGAAGAATAAGATGGCTGGCCAACCACATCACACATCACAAATTATGATAAAGTCATAATTATTAAGGTACTGTGGTCTATAATAAATAAACCAATGGAGCAACAATGACAGCCCAGAAACAGACCCATGTACAGATGGAAATTTGATAGATGACAAACAGATACTGTAGATCAGTGGGGAAAGAAGAGACTACTTACAAATGATATTTGGATATTTCGCTTAATATGTTAAAAAAAAAATTGGATCCCTACTCTACACCATTCACAAAAATCAATTCCAAATTATACAAAAAATTTAAATATGAAAATCAAAGCTTTAAAATCTTTAGAAGTAAATGTAAAGGAATACCTTTCTGCTTATGATCATAAAAGATATTTTTAACTAGACACAATGATCAATAACCACAAATAAAGACTGATAATTCAAGTTTTAAATTTAACTATACTGAAGTTAAGGACTCTTTTTACATTAATGAATCACTTATTTTTTCATTGAAAGCTTGCATGCTCTATATGTTTTAATATATGTCTTAAATGTTAGTTGCAAAGTACCATTTGGGTTTTTAATTTATTTATATATATATCATTTATTATTTATAAATATTTATTTATTTATATATTTTCTCTCTCTCTTTTTTTGACGTTAAGAACTCTTATGCATGAAAATACACCATAGAGGGAAGACAAAGCCACAGAGTGGAAGATATTTTCAACATGTATAACTGACAAACGAGTAATATCTAGAGCACTTATAGAAATCCTATGAAGCAGTATTTTTACAATACAGAAAATGTTCAAAAGACAAAAAAGATTATTTCCCAAAAGATACAGTATCGTCAGGAGAAGGAAGAGGAGGATGGGGAGGGAGGATGTTGATCATCACTACTAGTAAAAGTAACACAATTAAGATAATTGACACTTAATCAGCAAAAAAATTAAAGAGCTTGACAATACCCAATGTTGGAAGAACTCATAAATTGCTGGAGGGTGTGTAAAAGTAAACATTTGTAAGCTCTACAACCAAGAAATTCCACTCGTTATTATATATTCTATTTATATACCAAGAGATGTACTTACAGATATAAACAGATATGTTGTGATACCAATACATATGTAGATACAGAATATATCTCACAGATACATATACAAGAATAAGTTCTAAGGTACATCATATGTTTACAGTAACACTTCAAAATAGCAGAAAGCTAGAAATAACTGAAACATCTATCAAGAAAAGAATGAACCAAACTCGGTGACATTCACATTGAAAAATTATACAGCAATGAAAAATTAAATATAGTCACACCTAACAGTTTGGATGAATCTTAAAAATGTTAAGAACAATGTGCAGGTTTATTTTTATGTGTATATGAAATATTGTACTATACCATAAAACTGTTTCCTTTCTGGACATGTTAAACATAAGAATGTGTAGTTAAATTTTACCTGTATTCTTGAGCTCCCCTTTACCATCGAAACATTAAGACTTCCTAACTAGCACAAGTTTTATAGAATTTCCACAGGAGTGTTGAGCCCCAGCCTGGAAGCCTTAATAGAGTAGAACATTGCCCACCACTTACGGTAAGAAGCAGTGTGCTGCCGTTATCACCCACTGAGGAGCAATCAGAGTCCCCATACAGGACTTGTAACTGGATTTCAGATATAATAAATAGAAAAGATTGCTTAGGTCTGCAACATCTTCAATAAAAACTGAAATAACACCTGAAACACACAAACAGAAGAATCACTGCGATATAACCCAGCTGATTAAAAGGAAACTGGCATGGTTATAGAGATTTTAAGATACCAGTGTCAGATAGTATCAATATTTACCACATTAATCACTTAGCCTACCTTATGGTACTAAGTTCCATACTTAGTACAAACACTGTACTAAGCACTTTGCTATTGTTGCTTAGTTGCTCAGTGATGTCCAACTCTTTTGTGACCCCATGGACTATAGCCCACCAGGCTGCTCTGTCCATGGGATTTCCCAGGCAAGAACACTGGAATGGGCTGCCATTTCCTTCTGAAGAGAAGCAGGGAGATCATGTAGAGGAGAAGGACATACACAGGATTTGGAATCAGATAGACTGAAGTCAGAATCCTTGAATAAACCATCATTTACTAGTTATATGACTTTAAGTAAATTTCCTAAGGTTAAATTCTTACTTTGTAAAATAATGTAAAATGCATCCACTCCACCTTTTTATTTCCTGGAAAATTTTAAAATATCTATTTTTAAAGTATCTAAAGTGCAATCTCAAAAACGACAGAATGATCTCTGTTCGTTTCAAAGGCAAACCATTCAATATCACGGTAACCCAAGTCTATGCCCTAACCAGTAATGTTGAAGAAGCTGAAGCTGAACAGTTCTATGAAGACCTACAAGACTTTCTAGACAAACACCCAAAAAAGATGTCCTTTTCATTATAGGGTACTGGAATGCAAAAGTAGGAAGTTAAGAAACACCTGGAGTAACAGGCAAATTTGGCCTTGGAGTACAGAATGAAGCAGGGCAAAGGCTAATAGAGTTCTGCCAAGAGAATGCACTGGTCATAGCAAACACCCTCTTCCAACAACACAAGAGAAGACTCTACACATGGACATCACCAGATGGTCAACACTGAAATCAGATTGATTATATTCTGTGCAGCCAAAGATGGAGAAGCTCTATACAGTCAGCAAAAAAAAGACCAGGAGCTGACTGTGGCTCAGATCATGAACTCCTTATTGCCAAATTCAGACTTAAACTGAAGAAAGTAGGGAAAACCACTAGATCATTCAGGTATGACCTAAATCAAATCCCTTATGACTATACAGTGGAAGTGAGAAATAGATTTAAGGGACTAGATCTGATGAAGTGCCTGATGAACTATGGACAGAGGTTTGTGACACTGCAGGAGACAGGAATCAAGACCATCCCCAAGGAAAAGAAATGCAAAAAAGAAAAATGGCTGTCTGAGGAGGCCTTACAAATAGCTGTGAAAAGAAGAGAAGCCAAAAGCAAAGGAGAAAAGAAAAGATATTCCCATTTGAATGCAGAGTTCCAAAGAATAGCAAGGAGAGATAAGAAAACCTTCCTCAGTGATCAATGCAAAGAAATAGAGGAAAACAATAGAATGGGAAAGACTAGATATTTCTTCAAGAAAATTAGAGATACCAAGGGAACATTTCAGGCAAAGATGGGTTCGATAAAGAACAGAAATGGTATAAACCTAACAGAAGCAGAAGATATTAAGAGGTGGCAAGAATACACAGAAGAACTGTACAAAAAAGATCTTCACGACTCAGATAATCATGATGGTATGATCACACACCAAGAGCCAGACATCCTGGAATGTGAAGTCAAGTGGGCCTTAGGAAGTTTCACTATGAACAAAGCTAGTGGAGGTGATGGAATTCCAGTTGAGCTCAAAGTGCTGCACTCAATATGCAAGCAAATTTGGAAAACTCAGCAGTGGCCACAGGACTGTAAAGGGTCAGTTTTCATTCCAACCCCAAAGAAAAGCAATACCAAAGAATGCTAAACTACCACACAATTGCACTCATCTCACACGCTAGTAAAGTAATGTTCAAAATTCTCCAAGCAAGACTTCAGCAATACATGAACTGTGAACTTCTGGATGTTCAAGCTGGTTTTAGAAAAGGCAGAGGAACCAGAGATCAAATTGCCAACATCCCCTGGATCATCAAAAAAGCAAGAGAGTTCCAGAAAAACATCTATTTCTGCTTTATTGACTATGCCAAAGCCTTTGACTGTGTGTATCACAATAAACTGTGGAAAATTCTGAAAGAGATGGGAATACCAGACTACCTGACCTGCCTCTTGATAAACTTGTATGCAGGTCAAGAAGCAACAGTTAGAAATGGACATGGAACAACAGATTGGTTCCAAATAGGAAAAGGAGTATGTCAAGACTGTATATTGTCACCCTGCTTATTTAACTTATATGCAGAGTACATCATGAGAAACGCTGGGCTGGAGGAAGCACAAGCTGGAATCAAGATTGCCGGGAGAAATAGCAATAACCTCAGATATGCAAATGACACCACCCTTATGGCAGAAAGTGAAGAAGAACTAAAGAGAACTTTCACCTCTTGATGAAAGTGAAAGAGGAGAGTGAAAAAGTTGGCTTAAAGCTCAACATTCAGAAAACTAAGATCATGGCATCTGGTCCCATCACTTCATGACAAATAGATGGGGAAACAGTGGAAACAGTGGCTGACTTTTATCTTTTTGGGCTCCAAAATCACTGCAGATGGTGATTGCAGTCATGAAATTAAAAGACGCTTGTTTCTTGAAAGGAAAGTTATAACCAACCTAGACAGCATATTAAAAAGCAGAGACATTACTTCATCAACAAAGGTCTGTCTAGTCAAAGCTATGGTTTTTCCTGTGGTCATGTATGGATGTAAGAGTTGGACTATAAAGAAAGCTGAGCACCAAAGAATTGATGCTTTTGAACTGTGGTGCTGAAGATGACTCTTGAGAGTCCCTTGGACTGCAAGGAGATCCAACCAGTCCATCCTAAAGGAAGTCAGTCCTGGGTGTTCATTGGAAGGACTGATATTGAAGCTGAAACTCCAGTACTTTGGCTACCTGATGCAAAGAGCTGACTCATTTGAAAAGACCCTGATGCTGGGAAGGATTGAGGGCAGGAGGAGAAGGGGACGACAGAGGATGAGATGGTTGGATGGCATCACCGACTCAATGGACATGGGTCTGGGTAAACTCCGGGAGTTGGCGATGGACAGGGAGGCCTGGCGTGCTGTGGTTCATGGGGCTGCAAAGAGTCGGACACGACTGAGTGACTGAACTGAACTGCAAGTGCTTAGTGGGATTTCCCAGGTGGTTCAGTGGTAAAGAATCCACCTGCCAATGTAAGGGACATGGGTTCAGTTCCTGGTTCAGGAAGATCCCCTGGAGAAGGAAATGGCAACCTACTCCAGTTTTTCACTTTTCACTTCATGGTACTCGAGTTCCATACTATACAAACACTGTACTAAGCACTTTGTTATTGTTGTTTAGTCACTCAGTCATGTCTGACGCTTTAGAGATCCCATGGACTGTAGCCCACAAGGCCTCTCTGTCTATGGGATTTCCCAGGCAAGAATACTACAGTGGGTTACCTTTCCTCCTCCAGGGTATCTTCCCAAACCAGGGATTGAAACCACCTGTGAAGCCCCACTAAGCACTTTAAGTACTCTAAAAAAAATTTTTTTTTTAATTTTCATGGGAAACGAAAAGATAGAGTAGATACATTTTATATTATTTTACAAAGTAAGAACTTAACCTTAGGAAACATACTTAAAAGTCATACAACTAGTAAATGATGGTTTGTTCAAGGATCCCAATTTCAGTCTGATTCCAAATCCCATGTACATCCTTCTCCTCCACACAATCTCCCACTTTTCTTCGCCCTGTCTGCAGTTTTCCAGGATGACTCAGCTCATTTCCAATCTCCCAAAGGCTTAAGACTTCTCGATTCTCTTCACAGTCATAGTCACGCAGCCTGTCCTGCAGCCCCTGACTTTTTCTACTAGCACACTGCAGGGATGCTCAGAGACCAGTCAATGTGACTCCAACAGCAATAAGTTCATTAGTTAATCAAAATTAAAACTTTAATTCTGGCATGAAAATATAGGGAGAGATATTCTGAACAGACGGGCACTTAAATATAGGACAGTACTTATTCTCTGAAAACAGATTATCTGGATTCAAATCCTAGCTCTATCCTTACCAGTAGTAGAAACTTATACAAATTAGGTAGATCTCTATATCTTAATCTCCTTATTTGTACACTGAAATCACAAACAAACTTCTCTCCTAAGGTTGCTGTGAAAATTGAATGCATTAATGTATGCAAATAGCTTGAAAGAATGCTTGGCATATAATGTGTGTTCAAGAAATGTTATTTTATACTATGGCAGTTTCAAGAATATTTTTACACTGATAAATGGCAAACTAATACTCAGAAAAAGATAGAGACAAAGCCTCTCCATTATTTACCAAATAACTAAACATTGGATACTAACTGATATCACCCTGTTTTTTATGTTATTGTTACTTCTTTATCAGTGACAGCTCCAGCCCTAATTTAACCCTCCTACCTACTAATTAAAAATTTGAAGAACCCAATTAGGGTTAGGGTACCCCAATTAGAGTCAGAATGTTCCTTCTTGACAACACCGAGTTCTGAACTGACTCCATTTCTCTAACTCTATCTTCTGAATTATCCATCAAACCCTTTAAGATGCCCCTCCCAAGTTCCCTTTACTGGGACGCGTGAGGTTCTCTGGAGTGTGTTGTCCCTGCTGCATAAAGTTAAATAAACCTCACTTTAAAAAATTCTTGGTGTTTTTCTTGGTGGCATTTGGTTAGTGGGTTCAACAAGTTAGGTCAAATATTGCTTTCTCCAGTTCAGGAAAGGAGACAGGAAAATATAAAACTATTACTTTTTAAAAAAATCTATGTTCCAACTGGGGTTTCTCTTGCTATATCAATTTATATTTCTGGGTCTACGGGTTTTCATCTAATAAGTAGTAAAAGAACAATGATTTATACTATATCCCCAAGCATTCAGCATAATGCCCAGCACATGGTATAAACTCAATACATAGGTATTAAACAAATGAATTAATGAGTGCTCGCTTCGGCAGCATATACAAATGAATTAATGAGAGATTAGAGTAAAACTCACTTTGCATGAAAGGGGCCACTGGAAGGCTCTGAAATTAATGCAAGGGTTTTATGGATTCATATATAAAGCAAGCATCATCAGTAAAAGCTAATATTATGTATACAGACATGTGTAGTTCTGTCCTAATATATACATGTGTGCATTTTTTAAATCTGTTGAATACTAATTGGTTTCTGCCATGAATGCATGAATGCATGCTAAGTTGTTTCAGTAATGTCAGATTCTTTGCGACCCCGTGGACTGTTGCCCACCAGGCTCCTCTGTCCATGGGATTCTCCAGGCAAGAATACTGCAGTGCGTTGCCATTTCCTACTCCAGGGCATCTTCCCAACCCAGAGATCAGACCTGTGTCTCTTGCATCTCCTGCATTGGCAGGTGGATTCTTTACTAGCGCCACCTGCTTCACAACTTCTTTTAGCATAAGAACTCCTTTTAGTCTTAAATTATTTTGAATCTTTTTATGATGTTAATGTTGTTGTTCAGTCACTAAGTTGCGTCTGACTCTTTGCAACCCCATAGACTGAAGCACACCAGGTTTCCCTGTCCTTCACTGTCTCCTAGAGTTTGCTCAGATTCATGGTCGTTGAGTCAGTAATAATATCTAACCATCTTATCCTTTAGTCTTTCCCAGCATCAGGGTCTTTTCCACTGAGTCAGCTCTTCACATCAGGTGGCCAAAATACTGGAGCTTCAGTTTCAGCATGAATCCTTCCAATGACTATTTCGGGTTGATTTCCTTTAGGATTGATCTCCTTGCAGTCCAAGGGACTCTGAAGATATATGATGTTAATACATCATGTTTTATTAATAAGACTAAGAAGGGTTCTTATGGTCAAAAAGATTGCAAACCACTGGCATAGGCAATGTTCTCATTCCTTCTTACTCTAAGCTCTTCCAGCACATAAATCTAAGTCTTATTTAACTCCCACAATTTATCCCTGAATCTAGACCATCTCTTGTTAGCATGAATGCTCAGTCATGTCTGACTCTTTGCAACCCCATGAACTGTAGCCCACCACACTCCTCTGTCCACCAAATTTTCTAGGCAAAAATACTGGAGTGAGTTGCCATTTCCTACTCCAGGGGATATTCTTGACCCAGGGATCAAACCCACATCTCCCATGTCTCCTGCATCATCAGGTGGATTCTTTATCACTGTGCCACCCAGAAGCCCAAAAGGACCATAAAGTAGTACTATAAACAACTCTATGCCTACAAACATGAAAACCTAGATGAATTCTGTCTAAGATATACTCTGCCAAAATACAAATGAGAAGAAATAGACAATCTAAATATATCTAAATCTATTAAAGATACCGATTAAACAATAACCTTCCAAAAGAGAAAGCACTGGGACCAGATGAGTTGACTCACGAATTCTACCAAACATTTAAGTAAGAAATTACACCAATTCTCTGCAATCTTTTTCAGAAGATATAAGCAGAGGGAATATTTCCTAAATTATTCTATGAGGCCAGCATTATCTTGATACCAAAAACAAAGTCATTACAAGAAAACTACAAAAAAAAACCCAAAAACCTTCTCATGATCAAAAATCCTCAACAAAACATTAGTCAAATCTAATTCAACAATGTATAAAAAAAATTATACATGCTCTAAGACCACGTGGGATTTCTGCTATGTATGCAGAACTGGTTCAACATTTGAAAATCAATTAGGAGCTTCTTTCCTGTTTTCTTCTAGGAATGTCAAGGCTTCAGGTCTTTTGTTTAAGTATTTAATTCATTTTGGTTTAATTTTTGTGAGTGGTGTAAGACAGGTTTTCCATTTCAGTTTTCTGCATGTGGTTAGTCAGTTTTCCCAACACCATTTATTGAAGAAAAATAGAGTGTTCTTGTCTCCTTTGTCAAATATCAACTGATTGAATACATAAGTGTTTATTTCTAGGCTCTCTATTCTGTTTCATTGTTCTATGTTTTTATTTTTATGCCAATACCACAATGTTCTAATTACTATAGTTTTGTGTATAGTTTGAAGTGTGATGCTTCTGGCTTTGTTCTCAGGATTGCTTTGGTTATTTGAGGTCTTTTGTGATTCCATATAAATTTTAGGACTACTCTTTTATTTCTGTGAAAAATGTCATTGGAATTTTGATAGAGATCTCATTGAATCTATAGATGGTTTTGGGTAGTATGGAAATTTTAACATTAATTCTTCCAATCCATGAACATGAGATATCTCAATTTTGTTTATGTCTTCTTTAATTTCTTTCTTCAAAGTCTTAGAGTTTTCATTGTACAGATCTTTCACTTCCTTTGCTAAATTTATTCCTAGGTATTTTATTGTTTTTGATGCTACTGTAAATGGGATACCATAAAATTCCTAGAAGGAAACATAGGGAAGAAACTCCTTAACATGGGTGTTAACAATTTTTTTGATTACGACAGTAACAATACAAGCAACAAAAGCAAAAATCAACAAATGATGGTACATCAAGCTACAAAGCTTCTGCACAGCCTGTAGAGAAAACGACTGGTAGGTGACATGTTTCCCGAACTTCCCCGGTTCTGACCCATCAGCTCTCCCTCCCAACAGCGCTCTACAGTCTTATCTCCTAGCCGAGGCCCAGAGAGAGAGGAGCCTTCAGTCACTCACCAGTTATCATCAGCAAGGTTAACAGGATACACTTCATGGTGATGCCTGAATCTTGTCCTGAGGATAAGGTTGTAGTGGAAACAGGCACAGAGCAGGAACAGAACTTATAAGCCACTCAGGGATTCTCAACAGGAGAATTAAGTGCAAATGAGAGAACTGGGATGTGGATTCTATAAGTCTGTCATTTGGAGACTGCTTCTTCCAGTCTTGATCCTTGGTAAAAAAGGATTCATTAGTTACACCTGCCAACTCTCTCAGTCAATTAGCACGGAAATCCTAGCAGTCTAACTGATCTCTGCCCTATGAGAAGATGAGTTTCAGGGGTCTGAGCTTTATCCCTTATCTAAGGAAGTAAGAACCGAGTGACCCTTCTGGGGTATTAAAATTCATCCCAAGTTCTTTCCCTAGCTTCTCAGCTCTTTTCACCAGTTCCTTTCCCACCAAGTCTAACTAGCACCCTCCCTCTACATGTCCCATTGACCCTCTGCTTTCTGGGCTGCTCCGGCGAAGCAGAGCTATGTCCCACCCTTCTCTGTGACACGGACTCCCTTCTCCTTTATTCATGTCACACTCAGCTCACCCCTCCTCAGAACCGCTTCACTTGTACCGGCTGTATTCACAAATACCATAGGAAGAAAAGTTCTCAACCAACACCAGCACTAGAGGCCCCCGTCAGATCTCCAAATCTGTTCCCACTACACTGCCCTCTGGGACAGCAGTACTGTTCCCACCACGCCGCCCTCTGGACAGTACTCTTGTTCACTCACTCTCTCCTTTCTCCGTGGCTGCCTTATTTAAATGGATGTTTTGGCAGCAAATACAAGTGTGAGTGAAAGTCACTCAGTCGTGTTCCTACTCTTTGCGACCCCATAGACTATAGAGTCCATGGAATTCTCCAGGCCAGAATACTGAAGTGGGCAGCCTTTCCCTTCTCCAGGGGATCTTCCCAACCCAAGGACTGAACCCAGGTCTCCCACATTGCAGGCAGATTCTTTACCAGCTGAGCCCCAAGGGAAGCCCAAGAATACTGGAGTGAGTAGCCTATCCCTTCTCCATCAGATCTTCCCAACCCAGGAATTGAACCAGGGTCTCCGGCATTGCAAGTGGATTCTTTACCAACTGAGCTATGAGGGAAGCCCAAATACAACAAGGATATTACTTAAGTAGAAAATCTTGTTAGATGGCAGAATGAAACAATAATAGATTTAGAGTCGCTTTAAACTTTAGATATGAGGCCTTAGATAGATATTAGGAATGAGGCCATGGACAGGTATATCTCCATGTATATATATGTATGGAATCTATAATAACTCTAATAAAGAACTTAATGATAAGAAATTTACAAACACGAGGAAATGTTGAATATCATACATATACATACATACTCATAGGATTCTAAAGTTATCTTTCACAAAGAGAAACTTTAAGAACACTGTCAATATCAGACAGCAATATCTCAAAACAAAAAGGGAAAAAAATGAAATTGGCAAACAAAAGGAAACATTCAAGGGCTAATGTATCATAAAAAAAGTTATTTATTGAAACAAGAAAATTAACACTTGAAAGTAGTTTTGTAGGTCTGCAAATAAGTGTGTGGGGTGGGCAGGCAGGAGTGGGTGGCAAAGAGGGGATGAGAAGAGATGAAATGAGGTGATGTCAAGGGATCTCCCTAAACCATGCTAGGGGTCATTCTACAGTCAGTAGGGAACTACTCAAGACTTTTAAGAAAGAGACTAATACTCTCTCACCTACAGTTTAGGAAAGACATCTGAGTGAAACAATGTTAAGTCAAGCAATAGTAGGCAGACACATGCATTAGTTCAAGTGAGTCAAGATTATGGCCTGGAGTAGGGTGACAGCAGTGAGAATGGAAAGACATGGATGGATTTAAGAGATTTGGGGAAACAGGATGGACTTTGGGATTGAGTGGTCAGAAAGAGAGAAAAAAATTTAAAGTGAAAGGTAGAGTTGTCTCCTAAAAGGAGGAAAACAGGCAGAAGATTGAATTTGAAAAGCTAGAGGAATAAGGAGTTTAGCTTGACAGGCTAAATTTCAGGAGCTGAAAGGAGATGCAAACAGTGGTTCCCAGGAAGCAGTCGTGTATGCGTGACCAGAGCTCTGGGATACAGATACCAATGTGAAGCTCATCAACAGGCAGCAGACCCCAGTGCCAGCTTCTCCAGAAAATCTGCTTTTCTGCTCTCAGTCCTCACATCCCCAGACAAACTCCCTTCCTGGCCCAGAATCTTTCCAAAAGAACCAGGAAAAACCACCCGGCAGTAAAGTCTCTCTCTTTCTCAAATTTTTAACCTCTATTTAACTAATCCCACCCCCACCACAGAAAACCTTCCACAACTCCATCTTGTCCAGGAATCTCAAGTGTATTTCATAAACGAGCCCTAGTCCCAGTGTGGCTGTGTTCACTGTGAGGTTTAGGAAAGCATGTGCCATGTTAACGTTTTAAAACTGATTTGTTTTTGGTGGCGCAGCGTCTTCGCTGCCATGCGCGGACCATCTCCAGTTGTGGCAAGCGGGGGATGCTCTTCCTTGTGGTGTCCAGGCTTCTCACTGTAGTGGCTTCTCTGGCTGCAGACACAGGCTCCAGCCACGCAGGCTTCTGTAGCTGCGGCCTGCGGGCTCTAGAGCTCAGGCTCAGTAGTTGTGGCGCAGGGGCCCAGCTGCACCAAGGCACGTGGGATCTTCCCAGAGCAGGGATTGACCCCATCTCCCCTGCACTGGCAGGCAGATTCTTAACCACTGGACCATGAGAGAAGTCCCTATGTTAACTTTTCATTCCACACTTCAGGAAATTTGTGTGAGGGACTGTATAGTTTTCCAGGATTCATGAATGCTGGCTGATGAGCTGAAGCCTGGAGAATGTGGCTAAAAAGTGGTGGGTATCCAGTAATAAAATATAGATGCTGTACTTCTAGTTTTTCCAGCCATGTGTGATTTTGAGAAAATCATTTAAATTCTTTGTTTTGGTCCTGTCACTACAGATCAGGAGAAAAGAATGATACCAGCCCTGCCTCATCTTTCCAGGGTTGTTGTGACACTGGAATAAGACTATGAGTTTGGGAAATTTTCAGGGGTAAGAATGATACAAAGCTTACTTAATTTTGTATCTCAGATTAACCTGATATAAAATCACGACTAACAATGTCTGTAAAGAAATTTGCTCGGTGACTGGGATGCAGTAAATGTTCACAGAATGTTGGCTATTAGCATCCAGGCTCTTTGTGTTCCCCATTATTCAAGGATGACATGGCAGTCTATTATTGGCTGACCAATCTCTTCATTAGGTAAAAAGCACTTAGAGGTCCTGCCAACCATTCAGTAGATCCTAGATCTAATGTAATCTAGAATGTAAATCATTCCCTGACTGTCAAAATGACTGCTCAATGAATGCTTTACATTTACCCATTTCCTTAGCTCAGACCTGCTGATCACAATAACCAGGCCAAGCTGGTGATGATGGCAGAGTGATGAAATACTGACCCCAGGGAAAGATGAAGCTAATGTAACAAAGAGGGGAGGGGCTTAAGAAAAGTATAAGTAGGGGCTTATTATATTAGGGGGCTTATATATTAGGGGGCTCAGAGCAAACCTGGGCACACCGTCTTCCTGAACTAAGGTGCAGAATCCTGTCCCCCACAGCCCTGGCCTGAAAAACTCCATGGGGACATAAGCCCTAAGCCTGGAGCTCCCTTTCCCACAGACAGCTGAACTGCTTTTGGGCAGATGGGCTTTTAGGGATAGCAAACTGAGGGACCAGGGTCCAGAAGTCCAGTCACGAAGCTTCCTTGTCTTTCCGTGAGAGGCATAGCCCCCCACCTTCCCTGGAATAGAAGGGCCTCCATCTGCCTGTTGGAGCCCTCCTCCCCTGTTGTGTTCATGCCCAGAGCTGCTTTTCAACCCTCCTGCCTAACCATACCCACTGGTTCTACTAGGTGTTCCAGAGAAACTGCTGAACTGGGAGCTCCATACTCTGCTGATCTTCTGCCCCTCACAAAGGGAGACCATGAAGTTTACCTTCTGTTTGAGTGTCCTTGCTGGTATGTATCCAGGATTTTCTACTCTGTCATATAAGGCATAGGGTAATATAGAACGGAGGAGGACAGATGCAGGATGTGGGGATGGCGCAAAAGAGAGTCAAGAGAAACTGTCAGGAGCAGCACTGGGGATCCCCCTCAGACCCTAGCCACAGGCTCTCTGGACAGGCTGAGAAGCCCAGTGCTAAGCCTGGGGGGTAGGTTATGGTGTATGTCTGCCTTGGAGAGCTCCACGCTCAACACTCAACAGTGAGTGTTCCACCTTGGTTATTCCAAAATACGGGCTTCATCACACAGGGGCAAGTCTCAAGCGTAGTACAAGGACAGAGAACTCATTCTGACGACTGATATGCCTCCCTGTTGCAAAAGCTTAGAGACTCAGAATGCGGGGAATGGAGAAGATGGGAACAAAAGATCAAATGCAGGGACCCTCCATCCTCTACTCCCTGACTATCATGAAGCTCTTCTGAATTCTCCAGAGCGGCCTTTCCCACCACACCCTGACTGCCTAGGTTGCTGCATCACAAATTAGCTGCGTGAGCTTGGGCAAGTTAATCTATCTGGGCTTCAGTTTCTACAGTCCAAATGGGAATGTTCCTACCTACATTATAGAATCATTGTGAAGATTTAGAACAAGAGTGCACTGGCTCTTGTCCTTATTAATACCCCACCCTTTTTTCCTTGGGGTTTCTAACTGTGACTCCGCAGAAAAGGGTATGGTGAGGTACAGGCCTGGGCTTGGAAAGATTTAAAATAAGAACCAAGGGCAGCTGAAGTAAAAACAATATTTCTGATATTAGAATCAGCCTTCCTCCTCTTTCTTCTCTTTTTTTTTTAAATAATTCATTTATAAAAGCACTGCACGGTCATACTAGAAAATTGAGAAATATTAAAAAGTATAAAAAATAAACATCATTCATAGTACCACCTCAGTCAACACATGCTAATGAACTGTTTGAATTTATTCCCAGGCTTTATTTTATTTATTTTAATGGCTTATTTTTGTTTCTTTACTTGTTCTTAGATAATTGGATTACTAGATTAAATGTACATTTTTATTATTTTTTAACTGAAAGGTTATTAGTATTCCTTTGCTGTTTAATATTCTTTATAAATGCAGTTTTAATATATATGCTGTTCCCATTTGTTCACATCCCTTTGTATTTCAATATCCAACATTACTGTATTGGACATTCATATTTCATTTACCTATTACAAGAAAGAAAGAAAGTGAAGTAGCTCAGTCGTGTCCATCTCTTTGCAACCCTGTAGCCTACCAGGCTCCTCCATCCACAGGATTCTCTAGGCCAGAATACTGGAGTGGGTTGCCATTTCCTTCTCCAGGGGATCTTCCCGACCCAGGGATAGAACCCAGGTCTCCCACATTGCAGGCAGACTCTTTACCAGCTGAGCCACAAGGGGAGCCAAAGAATTACCTATTATAAATAGTGTTAAAATGAGCACATTTACTAATAATCTTGGTCTACATCTGATTATTTCTTTAGAATCAAGAATTCTTGGGATTGTAATTATTGGGTCAAAGGTGACAAACTATTTACAATTCTTGATGCTCATTTTTAAATTGCTTTTGAAGAAGACAGAATCAATTCCCATTCCTATAAGCAGTAAATGAGAGTCTTTCTCATTGTACTACTCTCTTAGGCTGAATATTGTTAACATTAGACAAAAATGATTATTAAAACTATTAGATAAAATGGTATGCCACTTTTATGTACATTTTTATTCTTTACTGTCAAGTACCTTCACATTTCCTGCCCAAATGACTGTCACTTTAAAATGGTCCGCATTTCCATCCAGCTGGGAAGCTGCTGACTGTCTCATTTGTCCTAAGCACTTCTCGTTTCCATCCCTCAGGGACGCTCTTCTCTGCTCACTCCTCTGTGCAGAAAGACGACCCTTCCCCCTACCTGGCCTACCTCAAGTCTCACTTCAACCCCTGTGTGGGCGTCCTCATCAAAAGCAACTGGGTGCTGGCCCCTGCTCACTGCTACTTACCGTGAGTGTTACGCGTCCTCACCCACTCGACTCATTTCGCATTGGTGATTCTCAAACAGGGGCAACGTTCCCCCCAGGGTACATTTGGCAAAGGAAGACACTCTTGGTTGTCACAATAGAGTGAGGGCTGCAGGGAGGGCTGTGCTAACGGCATCTGCCTGGTGAACAGACGCCAGGGCAAGGATGCTGCTTAACATCCTACAGGGCACATGACAGCCCCTCCACAACACAGTCATCCAGCCCCGCATGTCAACAGGGCTGCTGGGGAGCCCTGTTCTATCTAGTATGCCTCCTCAGTCTCCCATCAGTCTTTCCAAGGTATTTTTACTGGCAATATGAGTTTTGTCAGTTAAGGAACCAGCAGGCAACAGATGGTACACTCAGATTTTATTAAATTGAGGAGACTTTATAAAAAGAACTAATGACAAAGGTATGGTCTAGTTATAGGGAAAACACAGACAACAGTTGAGTTCCTCTGGGGTTCAGTACTAGAAAGATGCACTTAACTACTCCCAGAGCTAAAGGGGCAGGGGGAGAATGATCTTAAGCGGGGAGAGGAAAAGTGTCAGTGAGAGAGGAGAGAGCACTGTGCACAGACTGCCTGATGGAGGTTCTAGCCTCTGGTCAGGAGACAGTCGAGAGCCACGGCCCTGTGGCAATCCAACAGGGCCGCGCAGGTGGGAGGATAAACACGCCAACCTCTCCGTTTTCCTTCCAATTCCTTTTTGGTGCTTCTTATCCGCCAAATAGAATCAAATGCCAGAGGAGAAGAAAGCTCATTGACTTAATCCACCTATTTCACCTTCCAAAGTACAGAGAAGGATGAAATAGAGTTGCGAGGAGATCTGATAAAGCAAACAGGAGCTGTCCAACACTCAAGTCACCTCATTCTCTTCCTGACACCAGAATGGAAATGCCCAGATAGGCTGGAGCTGGAAAGGAGGGGAAATAATATTTCCAGACCATGCATTCTTTTCTCTCCCACTACATGAAAACAGAGAGGCTAAAGGTTCCACCACTTAACCGTGTGACCATGGGTGAATACTCTCATGTGCCTCCATTCCTTCATCTGTAACACGGGGTTTCAGAACAGAATCCCCCTCACTGCCTTATTGTGAGTAGTAAATGAGGGAATCCAGGATTCAGACAAAGCTCTTGGCAAAGCACCTGGCCCACTGTAACATCAGCTTTGATGATGATGGTGACTTCCAACCCCTTATCCCTCCAGAAATCTGAAGGTGATGCTGGGAAATCTCAGGGTCAGAGTCAGAGATGGGACAGAGCAAACAATTAACCCTATCCAGATTATCCGCTACTGGAACCATAGTCATAGTTCGCCCCAAGATGACCTCATGCTTATTAGGCTGGCTAAGCCCGCCACCCTCAACGAAAAAGTCCAGCCCATTGCCCTCGCCACCAGCACCGCCAAGCCAGGCACCATCTGCATGCTTTCAGGTTTGGACTGGAGCCAAAACAACAATGGTGAGTGCACCTGCCACCGAACATCAGGTCATCAGTTATACCTGATGAGACACGTTGGGGAGGAGCCCATGTCTGTATAACTGAGAGCAGAGGAGGGTGGGGTGGAGACCAAGGGGAGGTGCTCCCTGAGGGGTCTGGCAAAAAGAGGCCCTCCCAGAAGTCCAAAGTCATCCTTTCCCAGGGTGTCTAAAGCCCCTCTGCTTCTTCAGAGCTTTGGCAGATAGAGCCACCAGGCCACCTGACCCAGCACAAAGGCCACGCCTCCTGATTGTCAGAGGCATGGTTCACATTAAAAAGGCTCCTCTTTCCCATAATGGCTCACTTCTCTTGTGGAGGACACCTGACAACTTGAGTCAGGTCACCTCTTATTCCTCCAAGAACAGACACAGAGTAGAAAGAAAATGCTGCTTTTCAAAGAGACATAAAGGCCATTTCAAAATCCTCAAAATTAACCCTCATAACCATGCACAAAATCATGTCTTCTTTCTTCCTCATTATTTTGTTCAGTTCAGTTCAGTCACTCAGTCATGTCTGACTCTTTGCTACCCAGTGGACTGCAGCATACCAGGCATCCCTGTCCATCACCATCTCTCAGAGCTTGCTCAAACTCATGTCCATTGAGTTGGTGATGCCATCCAACCATCTCATCCTCTGTTGTCCCCTTCTCCTCCTGCCGTCAATCTTTCCCAGCATTCAAATGAGTCAGTTCTTCACATCAGGTGGTTCAAGTATTGTTCAAACAGATATAAAACATCAGTTGAAACAGAGGCTGGGGATTGGACAGCTAAATAACATTTGTGAACAGGAAGGTTTCTTTTATCCCTGTCTTCCCTCAGGCAGACACCCTGATTTAAGGCAGAACCTGGAGGCCCCTGTGATGTCCAACACAGCCTGCCAGGAAACCGAACAAGGAAAAAGCCACAGAAACTCCATATGTGTTAAATTTCTAAAAGTGTTCAGTCGAATTTTTGGGGTAATCTTTTCTCTCTATTCAATTTTCATTCATTTGGATATGTCTAGTTAACTATTTAACCACAGTATTTAAAAAATAGAAAGCCCACAGCTTCACAAGTTTTTGAGAATTTGGTAAGGCTGCAACAAAGCCTCCCATTATCTTCAGTAAAAGGCCCTCATTAGAGACATCTGTATTCATTAAAGGGCATCATGCATACTTTGCTTGGTTTTTGAGCACTTTAAAAAAAATTAATTCAAATATTTCACAAACTGAAACAGGCTTCACCAGTTCAAGTAAATGGAGTTTGACTCATTTTACATGTGAGTTCTAGAAAGGCTTTTCTCTGACTTTCTCAATGTCACACAAGGCTAGTTACGACAAAGTTACATAAAAGAATCAAGCTTCCAGTCTGCAGACTCTTATCTTGATGCAGCATGCTACCTCTAGACAGGGCGCATCCACACTGTGACTAGAGAGCTCCTATAAGGAGAAGATTTGACTGTATCTGTCTGCCTCCCTCTCTGTGTGTGATCCCTTGTAGGAGGTGGCCGTTGCTACTGTCATCTGCAAAAACAAGCTTCAGGGGATCGAGGTTGGACACTTCATGGGAGGGGATGTGGGCATCTACACCAACGTTCAGAAATATATCACCTGGATTGAGAGCACCACTAAAGACAAATGAGACCATGTTTCTCCCTAAGCGTCCCAGTGGCTCTGCCATGGACGATACCAACCACAACTTACCCCAAATTCAAAATAAAACATCCAAATAGAAATATTTGGATTTACCACACCAGCATCTTGTGTTTTCTTTGTATCTCTGTGCATATCCCATAATGAGCTGAAGAACCAAGAATGAAACATGAAATAAGCATTTTCCACACTGTCCTGGGTTATATATATTATCTCACTTAAAGCTTATAACAAACCCTCAAAGTTATCTTTTCTTCCCACTTTACAAATGGGAAAATTGAGACAAATAGAAGTTACTTAACATTATCTATAGGTAGTAGTTTGTCAGAGCCTGAAATGGAATCCCAAAATGCTGGATTCTTAGCCCTATGCACTTAGCCTTGAAATTATAGGCAAGTCCATAGCATTACAACAGATACTGGCTTCTGTTCCCTGCTACCTCTCTCCTTTGCTTTTCGCTTCTCTTCTTTTCACAGCTATTTGTAAGGCCTCAAGAGGCAGGTCAGGTGGTCTGGTATTCCCATCTCTTTCAGAATTTTCCACACAGTCAAAGGCTTTGGCATAGTCAATAAAGAAGAAATAGATGTTTTTCTGGAACTTCCTTGCTTTTTTGATGATCCAGCGGATGTTGGCAATTTGATCTCTGGTTCCTCTGCCTTTTCTAAAACCAGCTTGAACATCTGGAAGTTCACAGTTCATGTATTGCTGAAGCCTGGCTTGGAGAAATTTAAACATTACTTTACTAGTGTGTGAGATGAATGCAATTGTGCGGTAGTTTGAGCATTCTTTGGCATTGGTTTTCTTTGGGATTGGAATGAAAACTTACCTTTTCCAGTCCTGTGGCCACTGCTGAGTTTTCCAAATTTGCTGGCATATTGAGTGCAGCACTTTCACAGCATCATCTTTTAGGATTTGAAATAGCTCCACTGGAATTCTATCACCTCCACTAGCTTTGTTCATAGTGATACTTCCTAAGGCCCACTTGACTTCACATTCCAGGATATCTGGCTCTAAGTGTGTGATCACACTATCGTGATTATCTGGGTCGTGAAGATCTTTTTTGTACAGTTCTTCTGTGTATTCTTGCCACCTCTTTTTAATATCTTCTGCTTCTGTTAGGTCCATACCATTTCTGTCCTTTATTGAGCCCATCTTTGCATGAAATGTTCCCTTGGTATCTCTAATTTTCTTGAAGAGATCTCTAGTCTTTCCCATTCTATTGTTTTCCTCTATTTATTTGCACTGATGACTGAGGAAGGCTTTCTTATCTCTCCTTGCTATTCTTTGGAACTCTGCATTCAAATGGATATATCTTTCCTTTTCTCCTTTGCTTTTGGCTTCTCTTCTTTTCACAGTTATTTATAAGGCCTCCCCAGACAGCCATTTTGCTTTTTTGCCTTTCTTTTCCTTGGGGATGGTCTGTCTCCTGTACAGTGTCATGAACCTCCATCCATGGTTCATCAGGCCCTCTGTCTATCAGATCTTACTACTTCTCCCTGTCTCCACTGCTCCCACTCTGGTAAACCTGGAGTATTGCAGTATCTCCCACTTTTGCCTTACTAAATTCAACCTGTTCTCAGTACAACTTCTTTTAAAACTTAAGTCAAGTTCTGTCACTTGTCTCTGCTTTTAGCAGAGACAACCTCTCCAATGGTCCCCTCACTCAGAATAAACAAAATATGTGTACAATGGACTATAAAGGCCCTAAAACCATGGGCCCCCCTGCCCCTTTGATCTCATCACCACAACACCCCTACTCCAGCCACAATGGCCTCCTTGCTCTCCCGTGAACACATTAGACACTTTTTTACTCAAAACTTTCACACTTTTCCCAGATTCCTGAACGGCTACTTCCCTCACTCCCTAAAATCTTTGTTTGAATATTTTCTGGACTTCCCTGGTGGCACAGTGCGTAAGAATCTGCCTGCCAATGTAGGGGACTTGGGTTTGCTCTGTGGTCTGGGAAGATTCCACAAGCCTCGGAGCAACTAAGCCCACACACCACAGCTACTGAGCCTGCGTTACACAGCCTGAGAGTTCCGGCTACTGAGCCTGCGTTATACAGCCTGAGGGTTCCAGCTACTGAGCCTGCGTTATACAGCCTGAGGGTTCCGGCTACTGAGCCTGCGTTATACAGCCTGAGGGTTCCGGCTACTGAGCCTGCGTTATACAGCCTGAGGGTTCCGGCTACTGAGCCTGCGTTACACAGCCTGAGGGCTCCGGCTACTGAGCCTGCGTTACACAGCCTGAGGGCTCCGGCTACTGAGCCTGCGTTACACAGCCTGAGGGCTCCGGCTACTGAGCCTGCGTTACACAGCCTGAGGGCTCCGGCTACTGAGCCTGCGTTACACAGCCTGAGGGCTCCGGCTACTGAGCCTGCGTTACACAGCCTGAGAGTTCCAGCTATTGAGCCTGCGTTATACAGCCTGAGGGTTCCAGCTACTGAGCCTGCGTGCTACATCTATTGAAGCCCGTGCACCCCAGAGGCTGTGCTCTGCAACAAGAGAGGCCACCTGCACACCATAATAAAGTAGCCCCTACTCACAGCAACTAGAAAAAGCCCCCACACAGCAATTAAGATGCAGAGCAATCAAAAGTAAATAAATAAAAACATTTTTTTAAGACTACAGGGATTTCCCTGGTGGTTCAGTGGCTAAGACTCCATGTTCCCAATACAGGGGGCCTGAGTTCAATCCCTGGTCAGGGAACTAGATCTCACATGCTACAACTAAGACCCGGTGCAGTCAAATAAGTAACTTAAATAAATATCTTCTTAGTAAAGTCTTGTCTGACTACCCTATCTAAAATTAGGACCCCACTTCTGGTGCACGCTCATCTTCTGTAAGAATTTGGCAATGCATATGATAAACCTTAGCACTATGCATATGCATATTCTCTGATGTCTACCTTTAGAGTTTTACAAGATGTTCACTGTAACAGCATAGAGAGCAAATACTGGTATGCGGGGCCACAGAGTGTGGCTCATTTTTTAAAAGGCAGTACAATCATACACAATAACATGTGTGGTCATTCAATAATATCTACTGTTCTAAACACTGAAGACACAGGAGAAAATCAAAGATTTCTGTTCTCATGGAGTATACATTCTAGTTTAGAGAGACAGGTAAATTTTAAAATGTATTATGTCAGGTAAGTACTATGAAAAAAACTAGAGTAAAACTGGGAGTACTGAGGTAACATTTTAAAGAGAGCATACATTGAGAATTACTCAACAAGGATTCCTAAAGCTGGAGTAGGTTCTATGAAATTTTCTTGGAAATGCAGAAAATAGAGTTGAAAGGTGGTTGGGAAAGGCAGTATCTGCTCTCCTAGAGAAATCGTTGGTTAACATAGAAGAGTCAAAGTGCGACGACCAGGAGTGAGGAAGTGAGGATGAGGAATATGTTTATGACAAGTTGTGATAGTAAAGTGTGACAGAATGTGCCTCCTGAGTCTTGAACGTCCCCAGAAAGCACTGATGCTGACAAATGGGCAGAAGAAGGCAACAAAATAAGAGATCCATCTAGGGAACATCCAGGACAGGAATCTCAGGAGTAAGGGTTGAATTGGCTACCATTCCTCTGGGGATACTGGGAAAGCCCAAAACCAATTTACAAAGCTAGGGGCCTGGGAGTGAAAGATGCTGTCATCAGATATTCCCCCAACTCTTCTACTAGTTCCTCAGAGATATCCAGTGCTGAGTTACAAAACCTTCCTAAAAGAAAGAAAGCCTAAACTGTTGATACCTGATTTTCAAAGTTATCTTTTACCTTAAATTCAGGATAAGTTCATCTTAATGATACTATGCTAAGAAAACTACAATGAGATTAATACTCTACTCTTCTTAACCTCTTTCGCACACTTAAAAGACATCATGCCTGAGTCCTATCTCAGAGACTCTGACGGAATTGCTCTTGGGCAAGACGGGCATTCGTGATACCTTTTAATCTGCCAAAGTGATTCTCATATGCTGCCAAGACTGAGAACTTGAAACTAACCATGAAGCATGTACTATCTAAATATTTCCCAGAATTTTATAGAACACTAGAGGCTACAAAAAATGGTTTTCTAAAAATTCATGTTTACTGATTGCTTCATACTGCTGTATAGAAACACATTAACTCTTAGATATTGACCTTATATATAGTTACCTTTCTAAATTATTTCCTAAAATTTTTTAATTATTGGGATTTTCTATGTAGACAACCATATCTGCTTAAAATAATGAGTTTTATTTCTTCTTTTCTAATATTTACATTTTTTATTTCTTTAATGTGTTGTTAAGCATATAAATCAGTGGTTTTTTTCATATAGTCACAGACTTAAGCAATTACTGCACTATCTAAATCTAGAACATTTTCATGACCCTGACAAAAACTATATATATCCATAAGCAGTCACTACCCAACACCTATATCCCCAGCACCTGGAAACTACTAATTTACTTTCTGTTCTATAGATCTGCTTATTCTGAACCTTTCATATAAAGGGAATCATAAAACATGAAGTCTTCCTGACAGGCTTCTTTCAGTTAGCATGTTTCAAGGTCCATCTGTGCTGTACCATGTATCAGTACTTCTTTCCTTCTTACTGCTGAATAATATTCTATTATATATGATTATGTGTGCATGCACACACACACACACACACACACACACATCACACTTTGTTTATCCATTCATCAGACAACAGACATTTGGGTTGTTTCCACTTCTTGACGAGTATGAACAGTGTTGCTGTGAATATTCATTGGTAAGTTTTTGTGTGAACATATATTCTCATTTCTCTTGGCTATATACCTATGAGAGGAATTGCTCGCTTATATAGTAACTGTATTTAATGTAGAATGTTGAAGTTTTGAAGCTATTCCACTAGCTCCCACTAAAGGAAAGAACCTCAGCAAAGTTTTCCGCTTTGTTCTTAAAATGCTCATACATTGCTAATGTTTTCTCTTTAATTGAAAGTAAGTTGTCACCAACAGTTCATTTTGTCTTCAATCTATATGCTTACTTTCTTTGGTCTGTTTCTCCTATTTCCATCTTTTTACTGTTTCCTGATACCTTCTCAGAACGTTCTTTGAGCTGACCTTCCAGTTCATTAATTCACCATCAGCTGTATCAATTCTGATGCTTGTTGTCACTGTTGAATATGTCATCTAATCTAAAAATACATGTTTCAGAAACCAAAGTGGAATTAGATTTTTTCTCGCCACAGGACCTGTCATCTATGGCAGGTATGACCTAGAATCAACCAAGCAGAGGTTCTTAGCCAGGATTTTAGACCTCGGTACTATAATTCAAAGGGACATATGAGGCACAGAGGGACATGTGCCACACAGAGGCACTGGCTGTGTCAAAGACACAATGCTGACAGTTGAAATGTGAATGGTGGTGCCAGCATCAGTCCCTCAAGAATGATTTGGTTGTGTTCTCAGTTGTTTAAACCCCCTTGATTCCCTATCTGATATTGATTATCCCTCTCCCCTTTGATTCCAAGAGATAGCCAATTCCCTTCCAATGAATTAAATTTATTCTTAAGTCATATCAAGTTGGACACATGAGCTGGGATGTGGGGAGAGTACAGGAGAGTTAAAGAACTAATTTCTTCCTTCTACATAGTTCAGATTCTGTAGCTACTGTCATAAGTTATGATTTTAAAAAGCAAAGTAAAAAATACATTACTTAAAGTCACAAAAATTAGTGACCAGAAGAACGACAAGTAAATAAAAATAATCAAATATTGAAGAGGGGAATAAATTTGAGGTTAAGTGAGACAATCCCCAAACTTTGATGAATGGGATTCAAAAGTTACAGTTCAAAGCTAATAAACCAAGTAAGAGAAACAAAATATTTAGAGTTGTGAAAGTCATCATCAGAAGAATGACGACAAAAGGTAAAATGTGACTACATCTGGGACTAATGTCAGGGCATTTTCTACCTTTCTGTACTGTTTACATCTCTTCCTGGTTCCCCTCTAGGCTGCACCATCAGAGATCTCAGTCCATAAGAGAAAGGAAGGTTAGCTGAACCCACACACACACACACGCACGCACATGCACATGAACATGGACCCAGCTGCAGCTCTGAGAATGCAAACTATAAAAGATTTAATTACACAGATTTAACTCAAGAGCACAGATTTGCCTCCAGATTTGTTTTCTTGGGTAAAACACAAAGCAGCCTCACATCCATCATGAGCTAAATCACATACAGAAGAGGAAGGAAATCCAATCCCAAAAGATGACTGGGAAAATGCAAGTGTTCTGTCCCTGAAAAAAGCAAGTCACAGAAACTTCAGTCTGTCATGATTTTGGATCTTGGCTCCCAAGCATCCCACTAACACCAAACTTGAAATATTAGCTGCTTATTTCACCTGTTTAAAAATACTCAAAAACTTGAGCATGCCACAGGCTAATCCCAGCATGAAGTCTCACAAGTATGAACAAGAAGAACTTAAGGTTTACTGGAAAAAGCACAAGATTTGGGGTTCAAACATCTGGGACTGTTTTATTGCTGATGATCTTGAGCAAATCATCACTTCAGCCTGAGTTTTGTCATCTACATAATGGGAAAACAATTACCACTTGCATAGAGTTGCTAATAAAATCAAATGAGATAATAGACTACATATAAGAATACATGATACAAAGCCCAATACAAATTTTAGGTAAGTATCATTATTACAACAACTGGTCACAGCAGACAGCTGTATAGGCATGGCATAATGGAAAATCTATCCTACTACTAAAAATACAGCCAGAGAGAGCTTTCTCTCTACTTGAAAAGGATGGTTATTATCATTTCCAGAAGACTAATATGGTGCTTGGCCTCACACAACTCACAGTGATATTAGTGGAGCTATGCCTCCCTTGAACAATGACCAATATCCACATGCACCTAGTACACTCCTCAGTTCACAGCTCTGGATAAGGAAAAGATATGTGTTAGAACATGTTAATAAAAGTAGATTAGCATGGTTAGTAAGAAATGAAAAAAATGTAAGTATATCAAGTACTGTTCTTTAGATTACAGAGGGGAAATGTGTTCAAATAAGCCTAAAAAGAAGGCTGAGGAAGTATATACAAAGGATGCGAAGCTAACTCCTTAGGAAAGTCGTGTGATATAAAGAGCGAGCCCAGGATAGGAGTCAGGAAAGTTAGTTCTGGCTCTCTGTGAAACTCTGGAGCAGCCCATTGCCCTCTCTGGGCCTCATTTTCTCTATAATATATAAAAGGAGTTAAAAGGCTACTTCACACAGCAAATCAATCATTTAGAAATTGTTTATTATAGCCCAGGTCATATTCTAGGCACCAGGAACCTAAGGAGGAAACAAAAACAGGCAGAGTTCCTACTGCCATGGATTTGATGTGCTAGATGATCTCCATTCAACTCGAAGACCCAACATGCTAAGACTCTGCCTTTAGGCTGTGGAGAGGCCAGAGTGGACAGACAGGATGGCTAAAAGACCAAAGAAAATAAGGTTTGACCTTTGAAGGGAGCAGTGTTCTTTTGGGGAGCGGAAGCAAGCGCCCCTTCCTCCCATCTTGCTTCCCCCAGGTCCTGGGCGTCAGAACTTAATACCAATTATGGCAGCCAGTTGACTTTTATCCTAAAAGGAAAGTCTGGGGCTCAAAGAAACTTCCAAAAATAGAAGTATATTTTGTTTTGTTTTTCAGTTAGATAACTAGAGAAATGGGAAAATCCTTTGGTACTTTTATTAAACTTATGTAAAATGACTAACATTAACAGACAGATGAAATTTCATAAAAATTAATGATCACTATAGTAATTGTTCCTCACCTCTTTTTCACATAATAGGAAAAACACAACTTATATGTGTATATTTAAAAGAAATGAATTATTTGTTATATATAAACAGAACATAACACTTCTTTTACCAAACATGAAGCCCCAGCCTTGATTTCTATAATACATGAAAATAATGTACTTCATATTGTCAAGAGAGAAATACTGATTTTTATTCTGCATTTTCTATTTCCCATTTGTTGATTTAGTGTTAAAGAAGGAAAGTTTTCACTCAGCCATTAAAAAGAGTGAAATAGTCACACTATAAAACAGATAACAAGAACCTATTGTATAGCACAGGGAAATCTACTCAATACTCTGTAATGTCTATATAGGAAAGAATTTGCAAAAAGAATGCATATGTGAATATGTGCAACTGATTCACTTTGCTATACACCTGACACTAACATAGCATTGTAAATCAACTGTACTCCAATTAAAAAAATTTTAAAGAAGAATGAGGTAACACCATTTGCAGCAACATGGATGGACCTAGAGAGTGTCATACTAAGTGGAATAAGTCAGACAGAGAAAGACAGATATATGATACCACTTATAAAAAGTGAAAGTTGCTCAGTCATGTCTGACTCTTTGTGAGTCAGACATTCTCCAGGCCAGAATATTGGAATGGGCAGCCTTTCCCTTCTCCAGGAGATCTTCCCAACCCAGGGATCAAACCCAGGTCTCCCACATTGCAGGCAGATTCTTTACCAGCTGAGCCACAAGGGAAGCCCAAGAATACTGGAGTGGGCAGCCTATCCCTTCTCCAGGGGATCTTCCTGACCCAGGAATTGAACCGGGGGTCTCCTGCATTACAGGCAGATTATTTACCAGCTGAGCTAGTAAGCAGAATCTAAAAAGAAAAAAGTTGATACAAACAAACTTATTTACAAAAGACACACAGACTTACAAACTTAACAGGACAAACTTATGGTTACCAGGGGGAAAGAGTTTGGGGCAGAGACAGATTGGGAGTTTGGGACTGACATGTACACACTGGTAAATTTAAAACAGATAACCAGCAAGGACCTACTGTGTAGCACAAGGAATTCTGCTCAATATCGTGTAATAGCCTAAATGGGAAAAGAATTTGAAAGAGAATAGATTCATGTATATGTATAACTGAATCACTGTGTGTATACCTGAAACTAACACATTGTTTATCAACTATACTCCAATATAAAATAAAAAAATTTTTAGGAAAGAAAGAAAATTTTTTAAGTCAGTCCTCTTTGGGAGAGCTATCAAAAAATTATCTCAAAACAGTCTCCTGACCACCCCTCTCTCTCCAGCTCACAGGCCCTGGGCTCTTCAAGCACATCCAGTCTTCCACAGGATTCTCTCACATGTCTGCTTCATCCTGGGGTTCCCCGTGATCAGCATGACAGAATGAAGAGAAGGGTAGTGTCTCAGAGATGAAGAGAATGATGAGATCCACAGGAAAAGTCTTGGAGCTGATGGAGGAGGGGCTGGCCAGGATGTAGACCATGTAAAGTATAAGGAAACAGGCCAAGGACTTCTGGACAGTGATGTGAGCCTTCGCCTGAGCATCTCTTCTGCCGGCTGTATGGACCTTCATCTTCCTGTATTGTCTATACAAAGGGACAATCAGCAGCCCAGAGGAAACAAGAAACATCATGCAAGGCATCATGCTTCCTGTATTGAGCTGTAATATACATATATAGTGCCAGTTTGAAAGGGGGAATAAGATGCTGCTATTTCCTTGGGAAGGACTGGAGAAGTCTAAGCTACCCCTGACTGTAAGTTACAAATTGATTGTGAAGTACACCAGGAAGCAGCAGCAACTCAGGTAACAGGCCCTCTGCTTCAGCCACAAGGAGACCGCATGTTCACGGTCAGGATCTTCCTACAGTAGCAGACACTGAGAAAACTCACAAACCACAGGCTGGCCTGGCTTACCAGAACCGTGAAGACACTGAGATAGTGAAGCCAGTGGCTGCTCTGGAAAAGCAGGAACAGACTTAAGTCCACCACAATCAACCACTGCAGAAGCAACCAACAGACCGCCAGGCTCAGGACAATGAGGTTATACAAGGACTCCCTGAATGTTTGGAGCCATTCTCGAAAACTCCAGACCACAAAAACTCCATTGCCAACCAGGCCAATGAGAAATTCAGCCACCGCCACCAGCATCAGCAGTCCTAGGATAGAAGTCGGCCCGGCTGGGGAAGTCTCTCACTGCTTTATGCAGATAGGTGTATACAGCTCTTGGCTACACTGCAGATTCCCTGAAGGTGATACCACACTCAACATAAAGTCTTAGACCGCAAAATCTGGATTTGGTCTTCAGTTCAGTTCAGTCGCTCCCTTCTGCAATCTGTCCTCAAGCATAGACTGAACAGCTCTGACCAGGAGCAAAGAGTTTAGAAGTTACAAATCTCTCTGTGTTTTCATTCGCATGATGAACCCGGAACAAACCCTGAGACTAGACATTTGAAACATCACAGAGACCAAGTCTCCTTCTCAAGGATATTGGGTTAACATTAGATACTAACACATTATATAATAAGGGCTTTCCCAGGTGGCACTAGTGGTAAAGAACCCTCCTGCCAATGCAGGAGACAGAAGAGACAGGGTCTGATCTCTGGGTTGGAAAGATGCCCTGGAGTAGGAAATGGCAACCCACTCCGATATTCTTGCCTGGAGAATCCCATGCATAGAGGAGCCTGATGGGCTACAGTCCATGGGGTCACAATGAGTTGGACACAATTGAAGCAACTTAGCATACACATACATCAAGAGAGACCAAATCAAAACATTCTTAGATTCTATACCATGCCAGATGTGAGCTTGTTCATATAAGAAAGAAATTCTATTTTCATAAAAAGAACTTTGAACATGTAAGCATGAAAGCTGAATAAACTCAGAAATTCAAAATATATTTTATCATTAAAGACAGAATTAGGGGAGTCCGGGAAAAGAAAGTAATCAGAGAACCAGAATATATTTCACTTAAGTGGCAAATAATAAAAAAAATATATAGGAGATAGGGTACAGAAACCATCACTATTAATCATGATCTCTGAGGTCATCTGCCTTATGATCAATTATCCACACACACTTGACTTAGCATACATCTCACATCAAAATCTTAAGAGAAAGGAGATGGGCTCGAAGAAGTGAAAAAAAAAGACTAGCACAGTTAGCAAGAAATAGAGGGAAAGTGCTTCATTTATTGTTCAGATTCCAACTTCCTTGGAACCAGCTAAAAGCAAATGTGTTTGTGAGAGGCCGAATTCTAAACTGGCCCCCAGAGTTCCCACCCCTTGGTGTACACACCCTGAATAACCCTTGAGCAAGTGCAGGGCTATGAATAACAGAGGATGTCACTCCTGTGATTAGGTAATATTACATGGCAAATATGGGGGGCTTTTGCAGATGTAATCAAGGCCCTAATCAGTCAAGTTTGAGTTAATAAAAAAGGAGATTCACCTGATTTAATCAGTTAATGTCTTGGAGGAGGAACTGAGCCCTTCTGCTGGTCCTGAAGAGTCCAGTTGCCATGTTATGAGAGTGTTGCATGTGGAGGAACTATGGGAGGCCCTGAGATGCTTAGACTGACACCCCTATCTAACAGCTGGCAAGAAAATGGGACCTCATCCTACAAATGCAAAGAACTGAATCCTGCCAATAACCAGGAGCTTGGAAAAGCACCCTGAGCTCCAGAAGGAACACAGCCCAGCCAACAACTTAACTGTGGTTTTTGAGAAGCCTGCACAGAGGGCCCACTTGGGCTGTGCTGGGAGCCTAATCTACAGAAACCATGACACAATAAAAGTATGCTGTTTTGAGCTGCTAAACTTGTCTTGCTATGCAGAGAAGAGAAAACCAGTATGGTATTCGATATAGGCTAGAAACAACCATAAAGGAAATGAGAAGACAGTGGAATTGGATTGGAGGGGAAAGGCCAGGCTGGCTTCTTAGGAAGGCAGCACGGGCATAGTGAAGAGTTCTGTTCCATGTCCCAGCAGCACCTGGGGCACTCTATGCAGCTGCAAGTGAGCCAGCACCCTCGCGAGGTCTCAGCTGTTCCACTAAAAATGTAATGGATTGTAGGGCTGGCTTTCAGTTCACTTCGGTCAGATACACGCCGCGCACCATGTGCCAGGCAGTGTGGCAGGCACAGGGACACAGCAGTGAGCAGCCCCTGGGGCCAGGCTGCATGCGCTGTGCCGCAGCCCACCCACCGGAGGGCCTGGAGCCTGGGAACTCCGCCTGCAGCTGTGGAGAGGCAAGGGGGAAGACCACAGCTGCCACGGTCAGAGAGCCGGGCTGAGGCACGAACCTCTCCAAGGGCCAGGCTTCTGCGGCGACTTCTCAGGCAGCAGGTGCCACTGTCCTTCTCTCCTACCTGCCGCACTCGAGGTCTTGGGCAGTGGAGCCTCAGGCAAGCAGGGTGGCCACCGACAGGTATCCAGAAAGCCCAGTCTCGCCTCAAAAAAAAATCACCAGAAACAAAAAGATGGTTTCTTGACAGATTATGAGTGGTGTTAAGAAAGGCTAAACCACATAGAGAACTGAGATAATTAGCTAACTCTAATAAGAAAAATGTTTGTCTAAAAAACATCTAGCAACTAATGCAAGGTTCAAGTCTTTTTAACACTCATTATTTCAAAATTACAGCTATTTTTTTTTTACTTCATTTCATCAGGGTATACATAGTCTACACTGGCAAAGAGAACCGGATTACCTATAATAATTTAGAAAAATGTGATCCCTTCCATGCAAAACATGAAAACTCAGTTTTGACATCTGGAGTTTAACAAAACAAGCACTTTGCATTGCTTAGAGAGCAACAGCTCTGGTTTCTATTCTGTTTTCCACATTACTTTCTCATTTTATTTCAAACTTAAAGAGGAAAAAAGAAAAAGAGTTGAGGACAGAAATTTAATTAACTCTACAGAAAGTTAATTATAATAAGTTAATTTTACAGTAAGTGAATTTTACTATTGGCGGTTTTCTAGAGTAAGGGCTGATTTGATCTCCCTCCCATGTCGTGGACACCTTCCATAGAATTCTTCAACAGGTCTGATTCCTGCTAACCATTATAATCGAAATGTCCTTAGTCGCTCAGTCGTGTCCAACTCTTTGTGACCCCATGGACTGTAGCCCGCCAGGCTCCTCTGTCCATGAGGATTCTCCAGGCAAGAATACTGGAGTGGGCTGCCTTACCCTCCTCTAGGGGATCGTCCCAACCCAGGGATCAAACACAGGTCTCACCACATTGCAGCCAAATTCTTCACTGTCTCAGTCACCAGTGGAAGCTCATGAATACTAGAGTGGGTAGTCTATCCCTTATCCAGGGACCTTCCTGACCCAGGAATCAAGTCAAGGTCTCCTGCATTGCAGGTGGATTCTTTACCAGCTGAGCTACCAGGGAAGCCCAATACGTAAAGGCAGCCGTGAGTATCTCAGAGATGAGCCAGTGGTGGGTTCAGCAGGGGAAGAGCTGGAGATGATGGCAGAGAGGCTAGCCAAGGCATGAAAGCCACGTGGAGAAGGAAGAAGCAGCTAAGAGACTTTGGTTTCAAAGACTCAGGTCTGACACTTTCATCCAAAAAATGCCTTCCACCTACAAGCTACCAGAGTCAGTCCAACTCCATCTCCTACATCTGACATATCTCAGGGACTCAACCATTCTGTACTCCTGCACACAGCTTTTTTCAATGCTTTCCAGAACTGTGCCCACATCGCCACTAGAAGGCATCTAGAAGGCAATTTTCCTATAGCAGCTGTTCACCTGAGCAAATTAATTCTTCTCTTAATACACTGTATGAGTCTAAAAATTCAGAAATTGAACAAATTAAGCATGTTATTAATAAGCACGTGTAACCAAAACTATCAAGACACATATATTGTCTTTACAGATTCTTTCCCACCACTTTATGAAGAGGTGGAGTTCTTGCTCTCTCGGATTGGTACCATGTCTTGGGTGCTAGAATTCAGGTCTTTGCAGGGAGAAGGAAGTGCCAAAGTGCATCATCCTCCATGGCTGGTGTGCCATGGACCCGGCGTGCCTGGCGTTACAAGGACCAGTGTAAGAATACAAGCAGCAGCAGCACTGCTGGGGCAGGAAAAGTAAATGGTAGGGAGGAGACCTGGCAGATAGGATAGCAGGAGCTATTTTCTCTGGTTCCGTAAGTATGAAAACTTGGGAGGAGAAATAAGTAAGATAGACAAGATTTGGGAGACCCTCTAGGAAGCATGGCTTAATGCCGCTTCCCTTGAAAGTGAACTGGATGCAGAGACTTACCTCTAAACTAGAATGTCTGGAAAGGGAAGCAGAGTGAGCAGGCAGTGGAGAAACCTGCAGACACCACCTTAACCAAGCAATCCAGGTTAACAGGACCAATGAATAGTCATGATGACATCATGTACCCCTGATGTGATGTGATGTGATGTGATGTGATGTGATGAGAAGAGTGCTTCACCTCTGTTGTACTCTTCCCCAAAGGCATTCAAACCCAGTCTAACTGTGAGGAAAACATCAGACAAACTCAGGTGAAGAGACGTTTTACAAAATGCCCAAACAGTAACCCTCCAAGCTGTCAAGGTCATGAAAAACAAGGAAAGACTGAGAAACATCATAGACCAGAGGAGACCAAGACTATCTGCAATGTGATATCCTGGATTGGACCTTGGAACAGATAAAGAACATGTGCAGGAAAACCAGTAAAATTTGGATGCAGTCTCTAGTTTAGTTAACAGTTACTGTATGAATGCTGGTTTCCTGGTTTCAACAAATATATCAGGTTATGTAAGGTATTAACATCAGAAAAGCTGAGAGAAGAGAATATAAGAACCCTACATACTCTCTTTGCAACTTTTTCGCAAAATAAAATTAAAACTTTATTTTTGAAAAGTTACATAAAACCCAGTTACAGAAGGCTGTTCGCATGACAATCACATTTTTAACATTTTGGAACTTGTGCTTTTCCAGAGGAAATTTGGGAGACAGAGGCTTTCCCCTTGCAAGATCACGCTAAGAAAAGAGTCGAGCGACAGAGATGGCAGACAGGACTTTCCGGATATCTAACCCTCGATGGGACACAAATCTGTTGACAAGCTCCTTGTAAGGGGAATTTAAAGAGTGGCACTTGGGGCCACTCACAGAAAGGCACCATTGCTTCAAAACTCCGACAGGTTTGGGTGTGCCTCCCCACTCAACCAGTCAGAAGCTATGTTCTTACACAAGTCAATTAAGCTCTCAGAGCTCCTGGTTCCTCCTTATAAAGAAAGTTTTTATAATAATGCTTACCTCACAGGGATATTGTGATGATAAAAGGACATATGAAATTACCTAGCCTGGTTCCTACAAATTAATGTCAGTATTTTTCTTTCCTTCCTTGGTGATTTCTCTCCATACTCACTCCTGTCAACAAAGTCGGGGAGCATCTGAAGTCTTCTGGTATTCACAGTATGCAAATACAAGAACTGGGATGGTGCTTCTAAAAAAGGTGATCAGCTCTACACAATTTTAGAATTTCTGGACAGTAAGAGTAATGATAGGAGACAGGCCTTTAAAAACAGGCAGAATACACAAAAATAAACTCAAAATGGATTAAAGATCTAAATATAAGACCAGAAACTATAAAACTCCTAGAGGAGAACATAGGCAAAACACTCTCCGACATAAATCACAGCAGGATCCTCTATGACCCACATCCCAGAATTTTAGAAACAAAAGCAAAAATAAACAAATGGGACCTAATGAAACTTAAAAGCTTTTGCACAACAAAGGAAACTATAAGCAAGGTGAGAAGACAGCCCTCAGATTGGGAGAAAATAATAGCAAATGAAGCAACAGACAAAGGATTAATCTCAAAAATATACAAGCAACTCCTCCAGCTCAACTCCAGAAAAATAAATGACCCAATCAAAAAATGGGCCAAAGAACTAAACAGACATTTTTCCAAGGAAGACATACAGATGGCAAAAAAACACATGAAAAGATGCTCAACCTCACTCATTATCAGAGAAATGCAAATCAAAACCACAATGAGGTACCATTACACGCCAGTCAGGATGGCTGCTATCTAAAAGTCTACAAGCAATAAATACTGGAGAGGGTGTGGAGAAAAGGGAACCCTCTTACACTGTTAGTGGGAATGCAAATTAGTACAGCCACTATGGAAAACAGTGTGTAGATTTCTTAAAAAGCTGGAAATAGAACTGCCATATGACCCAGCAATCCCACTCTTGGGCATACACACCGAGGAAACCAGATCCGAAAGAGACACATGCACCTCAATGTTCATCGCAGCACTGTTTATAATAGCCAGGACATGGAAGCAACCTAGATGCCCATCAGCAGACAAATGGATGAGGAAGCTGTGGCACATATACACCATGGAATATTACTCAGCCATTAAAAAGAATTCATTTGAATCAGTTCTAATGAGATGGATGAAACTGGAGCCCATTATACAGAGCGAAGTAAGCCAGAAAGATAAAGACCATTACAGTATACTAACACATATATATGGAATTTAGAAAGATGGTAACGATAACCCTATATGCAAAACAGAAAAAGAGACTCAGATGTATAGAACAGACTTGTGGACTCTGGGAGAAGGCAAGGGTGGGATGTTTCAAGAGAACAGCATCGAAACATGTATATTATCTAGGGTGAAACAGATCACCAGCCCAGGTTGGGTGCATGAGACAAGTGCTCGGGCCTGGTGCACTGGGAAGACCCAGAGGGATCGGGTGGAGAGGGAGGTGGGAGGGGGGACCGGGATGGGGAATACATGTAAATCCATGGCTAATTCATTTCAATGTATGACAAAAACCACTGCAAAGATGTAAAGTAATTATCCTCCAACTAATAAAAATAAATGGAAAAAACAAAAAAAAAAAAAACAGAGGCTTAAACAAAATTGAAAAAAAAAAAGCATGAAATAAAAAAGTGTCTTTAAAATAAATAAATAAATAAATAAATAAATAAATAAAAACAGGCAGAGATGTCAAAGATATACAGGAATAAGTGGGAGTTAGAGAGGTTTTTTGAGTAATATCAATATATTTGATTATTTCTTGAGAGCCCTGAATTCAGGTCATTATATAGTCATTGTCCCAACTTATGAAAGCAGCAAAGCTGAGATAAATAATTTTCTGTATTTAAAATAGGTCAGTACAACATTATAAAACAATTATACTCTAATTTTAAAAAATAAATATATAAAATAGGACTTCCCTGGTGGCTCAAATGGTAAAGCGACTGTATACAGTGTGGAAGACCTGGGTTCAATCCCTGGGTCAGGAAGATCCCCTGGAGAAGGAAATGGCAGCCCACTCCAGTACTATTGCCTGGAAGATCCCATGGATGGAGGAGCCTGGTAGTCTACAGTCCATGGGATCGCAAAGAGTCAGACACGACTGAGAAACTTCAGTTTATATATAAAATAGGTCAGAAAATCATGAAACAAATCATGTACGTGTGTTTAGACACCTCATTTGCAAGCAAGTTGTACGTACATGGAGCCATCACCCAGGGCCTCAGGCCCCTTCCTCCTGACATGGAGGTACATTCCTGCCTTTTCCCAGACCCTACACAGCCCTCAGCCGTCATCCAGAGAACAAACCAGCTGTTCCGACGTGAAGCTACTGCTGGCGTGCCCCAAGAAGACTGACCTTACACCCCCACAGCTGCTCGGGGAGGCTGCTGTGCAGTCCATCCCACCCCCCCCTCCCCCCGCCGTCCTTACCCACTGACCCCTCTCCCCCTCCCTCCCCTCCCCAACCTCCATTAACTCCTATCACCTACCTGTAGTCAATTTCCATGCCAGGCAAATTCTCACACATCCATGGAGTTTCTTTTCTCCCTTTTTCACTTAAGGAATCAAACTGGCCAAGGGTCAGTTATCTAAATCCTTAGGGAGCTTTATCAAATTACCACTTCCACCTTCTACTCACCCAGGAAGAACAGGAAGCAAGCATACAAAATTCCAAAGTCCCAGCTTCTCCAGCGCTCTCTGAGAAACAGTGGGCAGATGAGAGGATACATCTCCAGCTTGAGCTTATAAAAAAGAATATTTTTGGGAAACCTACTCTAAGTGCTTTCAATAAGCTTCAGTTTCGCTGGAAAACCCTGGCATTTGAGGGTGTCTTAAAAGTTACATTCAATTTATGCTTTCAAACAGTACTGTCTTCTTCCTCTTAATCTCTTCTTTCTTTTGTTCGTGTTATTTTTTTTTTAAACTGGGACAACTGAAAAAAGCTTGTAACAATGATCAGGGAAACCCAAAGTCACATATGTTTAAGTGAAATTTCAGCAATAGAGAGAAATCTTCAAAATACTTGAAAAGGCCAAGAATCTCATTTAGTTCTTCCATGAATTTTATCTATCTTCCCACCCTCTTTCTATTGGCCTATTCCTTCCCAAATAGTAGCATTCAAAAGAAATTACAAAATGGTTTCTTCTTTAATGTTCCTACTTGCTGGTTTAAAAAATATATCTCACATAAATTACAGGGCCTAAAAATCCAGTATCTATCGGATCCCATAATACTTATTTTGGAAGGAAACTAAGCACCCACTAGATTTCATATCTCCCCTACCTCTCTCAGATAAATAGACAGAGATAAACAGATAAATATAAATCTAGCAGCCTTAAGGTGAGATTTTCAGGTTAGATACATCCTGCTTCAGACATCATTTTGAATACTTTTTTCTTGTCCTAGAATATAAAGCTTTATAATTGGACATTATTCTACTCGGGTCACTATGTCTTCTACTCATCTTGTGATACAGGGGAAAAATAATTGGATTTTAGAATCAGAAGATGAATTGGAGCCTTGGGTCTACCCTCTCCTAGTTTTACTGTTATGAGTCATTTACTTTATCTGTTTGTACCTCAATTTTCTCAGTCACATAATGGGCATAATGATACCTACACTACCAAAGAAATCGTGAGGAACCAATAAAATAGCACGTGAAAATGTACCCCAGAGAATATTTGGACTTGTAGCAGTTAAAAGCTAAGTAACAAATCCCCCAGTTATAGCTACCACAGTGAATATTTCATGATGTTATACAGACATTGTCCTGGTGCCTGCCATTCATTTCAGAAAGTGACTCTTCTCAAGAAAGAGCTTGAAGAAAGAATCTCAAGTTGAAGGAAGGTTCGAGACTTTCTTCAAATAGCAAAACCTAATTTTAAAAATTCCTAATACAAAACCAATACCTCTAGTCCAAATAGGAAATAAATGAATACACTATAAGACAATCAAGAAATGAATTAGCAAAACTTTGTCAATATTAGAAAAAGAATCCAGATAAACCCAAAGAATATTATTCATGCAGCCTTTCTTAGTGAGGAAAAATAGAATTTTGACATCAGAAGACCCCACAGCTCCTTTAGACAGACAGAGATAATTTCTTACTGTTTATATTTTAAATTATGTAGTTTGTTCTGATTACCAAAGAAATATATGTTCATCATAGAAAACTTGGAAATTTTGGGGGGGGGGGGTGGAATTACTCAAAACTTTCTGAAAGTGTTGATCACTCAGTCGTGTCCAACTTTTCACAACCCCATGGACTATAGCCACCAGGATCCTCTGTCCATGGAATTCTCCAGGCAAGAATACTGGAGTGGACGGCCATTCCCTTCTCTGGGGGATCTTCGTGACCCAGGGATCGAACCTGGGTCTCCTGCATTGCAGGTAGATTCTTTACCATCTGAGCCACCAGGGAAGCAAAACTCAAAACTTTCTACCTAAAAATAATTGTTGTTTTCAATTTTTTTGCATATGCATTATTTTATTTTTATTTCACTTAGTAGTATAAGTATTTTATCAGATCACATAAAAATGTTCCTTGACTATAAAGTGGCAAATAGCTACACATTACTTCATCATAAAGATGTATGCTGTTGTACATACTTACGGTATAGCATGTTATTTCAGTAAGGCAACAGAAACATCAAACTACAGAGCTGAACAAAATAGAGATGTTTATTTTTCATAAACAGTCCTGGAGTTAAGGTAAGGCAGTTCCACAGTGTTAGAACCATACAGCCAAGTCTAGGATGAAAATCTGCTCCACTATCCCCACGCCATCACCTCATCTGTGGTGCAAGGTAGCCAATCCCTGTATCAGCATTCCAGCCCACAGAAAGAGGACAAGGGAAAAGAGGAAGGCAAGGCATCTATTAACACCTGTTCTGGGGACACCACCTAGAAATCATATATACAGCTTCTGCTCATACTGTATTGGCAGAACTCAATCATGTGGAAAGACCTAATTACAAGAGAAAGCTACCAGAATTCTAAGTATCTAAAAATTCTGTAACTATGAATTTATGGGGGAAAAGAAAAGATGTTGTGGTCCATTGGGTTTCTGCTGTTCCTTTAGAGTTCTGATGTCATAGTGTAGCCTAATCACTCTCAGCAATCCTTTTATCTCTTAACCTTCAGATTCTAATCTAACAGATACCTCCAGGTTTTGGAGTATAAAATATTGGTTTGGGTAATCTTACTGAATAGTCTAGTCAAGATTCTGGTGGCTGGGATGAGAAATATCAGGTAGACTATAAAATCTGGAGATTTCTCAGGATACTTTTTAACAAGGAGAATGTTATTTTAATAAGATTATTTTGAAATGTGTAAACATTACATATCCTGTAAACACACAAAAAACTACATAAATTATTATTTCCCAATTCCCATTTCAAAACATCAGTATTTCAACTTCAGATTTCTGTTCCTATGTAGCCACAGTCCTGCTCTTCCAAACAAACAAGCAGAAGGCACAACATTCTGGAGAATCATGCAGTGCCCATAAAACTCAGTGCATAAATTCACACAGAGGTGACAGAAGTCCACCAAAGGGCAGGTATTTCTACCACCAGTCCAGTGACTCCTCTCAGCTTTCTACTGACTTCTGTATCATATGGTAGGGTCAAATCTTTTGTAAAGTGGCACTCAGAATGTGTTGATTTCACTCTTTGGCACAACTTTTGAACTTGGCTTCCCAGATTTGAAGATCCTTAAAGCCATCCTGGATTGGGCTTCTTTAATCCTGGTCACTTCCTTCCACCCATCAATTCTGGCCCTTCCCTTTTTTCCAGAACAAAAGAAGAAATTCAGTCCTGAGCTTCCTGGCAGTTACTGTTCCTCAGCAAGTTGAGGACCCTTTTTCTCTACATCAGACATAATGTATACCTATCTCCTTTAATGTTTCTCTTTCCTCTCTTTTCTCTCTGAAACTTTCCCTTCCTCTTTTTCTTGCTGCACTCTCTTGTTATACCTAAGCCAGTTGAGTGGCTCCTGATGACCATTTACCCATTGCTGATCCCTTACCCAGGGCTCCTCAGCTAAACTTCAAAAATTTAACTAATGAAGTGACCTCTAATATATTGCTTAATTTGGGGGAACTACCCATTACACTTCAGTAGCCAGTGGAACAGTGTGGTGATTTCCATGATCCAGGGATGCAATGCCCATGCAAAACACACGATAAGCAATGCCTCCAAGTTCCTTATAGAAAATGCCTGATTTTAAAATATTACTAAACAATATATTGTAGAATGAACTGAAATATGGGCACTTAAAGGCTTATAGAGTCAGATCAGTAATTACAAAAACCAATTTCTCAGATTACTGGGAAAACTACCAACAAAGAAAATCTTGCTCCCCCTGAGGTGACTTTAGCACCTTTTATTATTGAAATTCCACTATTTATTGAAACAAAGAATATTCTTTGCTTTTGTTTTCAGTTTAGGATGTGTGAGAATAATAATAAGAGAATGTCCTGGAGGGTAAATGGTGGACATAATAACGTAAATAGACTTGGTTCTCAAATCCATCCCTATAGAAGAAGGGAGATAATGGAGCAGGGTAGCAACTGAGTATGGAATGTAGAGTATGAGGAAATAGATCATCAGCTTCATAGCACCCACATGAGCTTCAGTCTGGGGATTCCAAAGAACAGTGGCACTTCTCTGCATCTTCTGTATATGTCTCTTCAAGGAATTGATTAACAAAGAAGCAGAAGTCACATTAATGATGAATTGGAGAAATGAGCTCAAGACCAAAGGAGTCACCAAAGACAAGAGTCCCTCATTGATGTCAAATACTGTGCCATTTCTCACAGTCACAAATTCAAGAGAGGGTGCCAACTGTCTGAGCATAACATACAGGAGAGTGGTGAAGACAGAAAGGAGCATACAGACCAGCAGCAGCCGGAGCATCCTGGTGGACAGATTTCGTTTCAGCAGGAGAAACATTGAGTGTTGGTAGTTAGCAATCTTCACACAATACAAGACGTTGAGCAAGGTTACAAACCAAAGACTACTAGAGTCCAAAAACATCCAACATGACAGGAGAAAACAGGATAAGGAGACTGACCTTTCCACATTTGGAGAGACGATGACGACAACATTCAGTAGCAGTATAAAAAATCTGGTGATGCCCAAACTGAACAGGAGTGTGTCAGAAGAAGAGATCCTGTGGCTTTTGATGCAAGTCTTGTAACTGACCACTACAATGAAGAGATTCACAATGAGTCCTACAAAAGTTAAAATTTCAGAGACAACAATAGAAGAAAAAAAGACTATCCGAAGCATCTTTACTCATTGAGGACTCAGGAGATGCGGTGCTGATGCTGGGAGCAGGGAAAATATTGTAATGTACAAATAGGCACCAGTACCAAGCCAGGAAAGATATTTCCTATTTTAATTTATCCACTGTGGCAAATGAACCATCAGTGGTCTAACAGCCAGCTGCTTTTACTGAGATGCAAATCTTCCAAGGATTGCATTACTATTTCTTCATTCATATCCTGTTTTCCTTAGAAATGCCTAATTAAAACCACCAAAGTGAACCTGGGAGTCCACTTCTCCAAGAGAGGGAATGCTAGAGGGAAGAATTACAGCAGACTCCAAGGTTATCAAAATCAAATGATTGAATTCTGGTCCAGCATGTCTGGACTTCTCTTCATAGCAACCCCAGAATATGATGGGAATTCCCATGCCTCGCTCCTACACACACACACACACACACACACACACACACACACACACACAAAACCACGGGTGGCCACATCAAACAGGCAACACAGTGAGCAAGCAAGGAAACAATTAAAGGAAAGGTTGTATCAGAGCACACATTTCCACTTAGCTATCTACAAAATTGATTACTACATTGAAGTAATTACGTTGAAATAGTATACCTACCACATTTAAACAGAATAAACAATATAGTATAAGATACAAGAATTGCATCTTAATTATATCACCAGCTCCGGGAGTTGGTGATGCACAGGGAAGCCTGGCGTGCTACAGCCCATGGAGTCACAAAGAGTCAGACACAACTGAGCAACTGAGCTGAACTGATAAGAATTAACATTCTATACTTGAAAAGCAAGGTTTGTAGTTATAAATCAAAAACATACAATGTATTCACAAACACAAAAAACAAGAGAACTCAAGCATGATACAAAGAAAACCTTCAAACCACAAAAGGAAAAATAAAAAAGGAAAAGAAAGGAACAAAAAGAAATACATAATCAACTGGAAAACAAGGTTCAAAGCAGCAATGAATACACATTCATCAATTGTTTTTGTTCAGTCACTCAGGCATTTCAGACTCTTTGCCATCCTGTGGACTGCAGCACACCAAGCTTCCCTGTCCTTCACTATCTCTTGGAGTTTGCTCAAACTCATGTCCATTGAGTCAGTGATGCCATCCAACCATCTCATCCTCTGTTGCCCCCTTCTCCTCCTCCCCTTAATCTTTCATAGCATCAGGATCTTTTCCAATGAGTTGGCTCTGCACATCAGGTGGCTAAAGTATTGGAGTTTCAGCATCAGTCCCTCCAATGAATATTCAGGGTTGATTTCCTTTAGGATTGACTGGCTTGATCTCCTTGCTGTCCAAAGGATGCTCAAGAGTGTTCTCCAGTACCACAGTTCAAAAGCATCAATTCTTCAGCATTCAGCTTTCTTTACTGTCCAACTCTCACATCTATACATGACTACTAGAAAAATCATAGCTTTGACTATATGACCTCTGTCAGCAAAATGATGTCTCTGCTTTTGAAAACACTGTCTAGGTTTGTCACAGCTTTTCTTCCAAGGAGCAAGCATCTTTTTGTTTCCTCGCTGCAGTCGCCATCCCCGGTGATTTTGGAGCCCAAGGAAAAAAGTCTGTGACAGTTTTCATTTCCTCCCCATTTATTTGTCATGAAGTGATGGGACCAGATGCCCTGATCTTCATTTTTGAATGTTGATTTTTAAGACAGTTTTTTCACTCTCCTCTTTCACCTTCATCAAAAGGCTCTTTAGTTCCTCTTCACTTTTTGCCATTAAGGTGGTGTCATCAGCACATCTGAGGCTATTGATATTTCCCCCAGCAACCATGATTCCCACTTGAGCTTCATCCAGCCCAGCATTTCGCGTGATGTACTCTGCAATAAGTCAAATAAGCAGGGTGATAATATACAGCCTTGACATACTGCTTTCCCAATTTTGAACCAGTTTGTTATTCCATGTCCAGTTCTGATGTTTCTTGACCTGCATACAGGTTTCTCAGGAGGCAGGTGAGGTGATCTGGTATTCCCATCTCTTTAAGAATTTTCCATAATTGTCATGATCCACACAGTCAAAGGTTTTAGCATAGTCAGTGAAGCAGAAATAGATGTTTTTCTGAATTCCCTTGTTTTCTCTATGATCCAATGAATGCTTGCAACTTATCTCTAGTTCCTCTGCCTTTACTAAATCCAGCTTGTAAATCTGGATTTCTCAGTTCACATACTGCTGAAGCCTAGCTTAAAAGATTTTGAGCACAACCTAGCTAGCATGTGAAATGAGTGCAATTGTATGGTAGTTTGAACATTCTTTGGCATTGCCCTTCTTTGGGATTGGAATGAAAACTGATCTTTTCCAGTTATGTGGCCAATGCTGAGTTTCCAAATTTCCTAACATATTAAGTACAGCACTTTAACAGCATCCTCTTTTAGGACTGTAAATAGCTCATCTGGAATTCCATCACCTCCACTAGCATTGTTCATAGTAATGCCTCCTAAGGCCCACTTGACTTCCACTCCAGGATGTCTGGCTCCAGATGAGTGACCACACCATTGTGGTTATCCAGGTAATTAAGATCTTATTTGCATAGTTCTTCTTAATCTCTTCTGCTTCTGTTAGGTCCTTGCCGTTTCTGACCTTTATCATATCCACCCTTGCATGAAATGTTCCCTTGATATCTCCAATTTTCTTGAAGAGATGTCAGGTCTTTCCCATTCTATTGCTTTCCTCTATTTCATTTGCATTTCACCTAAGAAGTCTTTCTTATCTCTCCTTGATATTCTTTGGAACTCTGCATTTGGTTGGGTATATCCTTCTCTTTCTCCCTTGCCTTTTGCCTCTCTTCTTTTCTCAGCTAATTGTAAAGCTTCCTCAGACAATCACTTTGCCTTCTTGCATTTCTTTTTCTTTGGGATGGTTTTAGTCCCCATGTCCTGTACAGTGTTATGAACCTCCATCCATAGTTCTTCAGGCACTCTGTCTGCCTGATCTGATATCTTGAATCTATTCATCACCTCTATTGTGTAATCATAAGGTATTTGATTTAGGTCATACCTGAATGGCCTAGTAGTTTTCCCTACTTTGTTCAATTTAAGCCTGAATTTTGTAATAAGGAGCTCATGATCTGAGCCACACTCAGTTCCAGGTCTTATTTTTGCTTACTCTATAGAGCTTTCCCACCTTTGACTGCAAAGAATATAATCGATCTGATTTCAGTATTGACCAGCTGGCGATGTCCATGTGTAGAGTCACCTCTTGTGTTGTGGGAAGAGGGTATTTCCATGACCAGTGTGTTCTCTTGACAAAACTTTGTTAGCTTTTGCAAGGATCATACACCATGATCAAGCTGAATTCATCCCCGGGTCACAAGGATGATTAAACATATGGAAATCATTCAATGTGATACACCACATCAACAAAAGAAAACAAAAACTACACGACCACCTCAATAGATACAGAAAAGGTATTTGATAAAATTTAACATCCATTCATGATATAAAAACTCTTACCAAAGTGGATATCAAGGGAACTTATCTTAACATAATAAGAACTATTTATGACAAATACATAACCAACATAACACTCAAAAGTGAAAAGCTAAAAACCTTCCCACTAAATCCAGAACAAGAAAAGGATGCCCTCCCCTCACCACTTCTATTCAACATATTATTGGAAGTCCTAGTCACAGCAATCCAACAAGAAAAAGAAACAAAGGGTATCCAAATTGGAAGGGAAGAGGTAGATGTAGATGACATGATACTATATATAGAAAACCCTAAGGACTCCACACAGAAACTACTAGAATTGATCAACAAATTCAGAAAGGTAGCAGTATAGAAGATTAGTATACAGAAATCAATTGCATTTCTTTATACCAACAATGAAATATCAGAAAGGGAAAGTGAAAAAAATCCCTTTTAAAATCATATCTAAAAAACTACTTAATAAAACTAACAAATGAGGTGAAAGACTTATATGCTGTGAACTATAAAACACCAATAAAGGAAACTGAAGATGATACAAACACATGGAAAGTTACCCCACACTCTTGGATTGAAAGAATTAATAGTGTTAAAATGGCCACCCTACCCAAAGCAATCTACAGATTTAATGCAGTCCCTATCAAATTACCCATGATATTTTTTCATAGAACTAAAACAAATATTAAGATTTATACGTAACCACAGAAGACCCGGAGCTGCCAAAGCAACCCTGAGGGAAAAGGTAAAGGAGGGATAAATTAGTAGTTTGGGATTATCAGATGCACACTACTATGCATAAAATAAATAACAAGGACCTACTGTATAGCACAGGGAACTATATTCAATATCTTGTAATATAGTGGAAAAATCTGAAAGGAATATATATATATATATTTATGTGTATATCTTAACCACTTTCTATATACTGATAACTAACACAACATTGTAAATCAACTATACTTTAATTAAAAGAAAAAAGTAGTAAATGTTCCAAAAAAGAAGAGGAAACCCAGTGTCATGCAGTAATAGGCCACATTCAGAGGTTGATACACGAAGTGGTTGGGTTCTCAGTAGCAGGAGGCACGGAATTAAGATGCGATCATGTCCATTAGCAAGAGCAATGAGTAAGCTGGTTCTATCTGAAGTCATTTCTAAAAGGGTCACTATAGGCAATCTGTTAACAAAATCCCTTCTCCCCCTGCATAGAATTTGACCTTCAGTTAAATATGTTATGGAGGCCTCTTGCTTCCTTGAATGTGAGGGATAACTCCTAGGTATGTATCCCATGGCTCAACCTGGAAACTAAGGCTATGAAATTATTACAAGAGAAACTGATTCTTCGAGACATGAGGCTTTTATTTTAGGGCAGCTTCTATCCTTACCTAAATGTGGATCTCTTCTCCTTGTACCTGAACCGTATAACTGGCAGCAAGGACACTGCAAAAGAAGGTCTGACATTTCCCTGCTGCTGAACTGGATCGCTGAACTATACCCATCTGAGTACACTGGTGCCAGAGTGTCCTAGAACAGTCTTGTGAGTCTGATCATTTGTTTGTTTATTAGAGCCCAAGAAGACCCAGGGTGGATACAGTGCAGTCCTGAGTCCATACTTTGCTACTCAGTAGATCTGGAGGAAAAGTCTTGGGGCAAACAGTCAAAGCAAAAGGATGACTTGGTTTATTTGATGAAGACTGAAGAATGAGATCAGGCACAGATAAACAGGAATTAAAAACTTTGAATTATTTTCAAAAGAGTACCAGTGTTGCTTAGAAGAAATGTCTATTAATATTTCTTAGACTTTTCTGAGTGCTTATTATGTTCCTAGGCATTATAAATCTCAGTTCATCTTTAAAACAGTTCTAGGAGAGAAATCTGGTTACTCCTACTTCCAGATGAGGAAAATTTAGGTCAAAGGGAGTAAGTGACTGCCAAATGTCACAGAAAATCAGTGGCTAATTTGGAAGGTCTTCTGAGACTGAGCTCTGTCCAATATACTAGGCAGCCCCTCATTGGTTCATTCATTCAGTAAATTGTTATTATCAGCCAGTCACTTATACATTATGTGCTAAGGAAACAGGGAAGAATCACCCACAGCACGCCCTGCCTTCAAAGAGCATACAGAATAGTGGGAGAGACAGACAAATAGACAATTAGATCATGTATTAGGTGCTATAACAAGAAAAAACAAAGGGTACACTGGGAGTGCTCCAGAGGGGCCTTTACACAGCTTCGAGGATTCACAAAAGGCATTCTTAAGGAGACATATAAAGTAACTACTGAAGATGCAAAGGGGTTATCCAAGCAAAAGACTGGGATGAGCAATGGAGAGTCACTGCAGGACTTTAAGAGAAGAGCACTGTGATTGTGCATTCACTGTATGAAGCCCACAACCCAGTAATGCGGAAATGCTTTGCTGGAAGAGGATGAAACTGGAAAAGGAAACTAGTTAAATCATGCTGCAGGGGCTTCCCTGGTGGTCCAGTGGCTAAGACTCTGAGCTCCCAATGCAGCGGGCCTGGGCTCGATACCTGGTCAGGGAACTAGATCCCACACACTGTAACTAGGACCCAGTGAAGCTAAATAAATAAATAGATATTAAAATAAGTAAATAAATAAATAAATAAATCCTGCTGCAGTCACTCTTAAGGAATGAAAAGAATACAAACAGAGACTAGCAGGTATTTGAGAGAAAAATTTTTAGAGTACAACCAAACAGATTTAATAACCAAATGAATATCAAAACTGAAGGAAAAGGAAGAATCTGGGGTGATTTTCAAAATTCTAGTTCACTTGAAAAAACACAACACTTGTATCTTTTACACAAGAAACACAGGCAGAAATAGGATTAGACATGTAAGAGATTTTAGGTGGCAGGAAGCAAAGGAAGGTGAATATTCAGATAGCAATGGAGGTCTGATACCTATAAAGAGAGAGAGAAGAAAGAATTGGGTAAGAAGAGCTCTAGACTGCAGCACAGTTCCAAAAAAGGGTCACCCAAGCTGATAGAGAGTCCTTGGGCCAAAACTGCCTGCTGGAAGAGTCTCATGTCAGTGGAGCAGACCTACCTTAGTACTCTGGTCTCCATCACTGGCTGGGAGCAGTCTGCAGAAGTGTGGCCTCAGCAGCTGGAGACCTCAGTCAACTTTGCTCCCCAGGGCAAGAGGAGCGAGCAGCACTTTTTTTTTTTTTTTTAATTGGAGGCTAATCACTTTACAATACTGTAGCAGTACATTTTAATAGCTGTCAGAAAGAGAGAGCTAAAGATCACCTGGGCCAGAACCCTCTGGTAATGACAGGATCCCTTCATCATACCTGAAGCATCTGTTTCAGTGATGGAGAGATGGAATACTCATTTCTGCATCTTTATTGCCCACTACATGCAATGCTTCTGAGAATAATGATTGATCTAGTACACTGTTAAGTGCAGACAGAATGTTAAATAAATGTCTGTAGTATGAAAGAATGAAGTAGAAACAAGATAAGCCAGAGAGGTCAGAGAGTATCAAAAATGAGAAGTAGTTCCCTGAGACACAGGATATATAGGAGGCCCTGGTGGAAACCTGGTGGAAGGTTTCGTGAGGTACTGTTCATAAGTTACTGTTGACTCATGTGTTAAGGCCCCTCCACCATACACCAAAGAACAGATGTGCTTGGTGGAGACACGTGGCCTCAGGAACAAGCTCTAGCCTGTAACTGGACTCCAAATGCAAGGACAATTCTCGTTCTCATACTTTGACCCTAAGAACCTGGTCACAGTGGGGAAAAGATCTGCTCTGGTCCTTTGTGCATGAAACGGCCAGATGTAAGAGTCTTAGGGATCTAGCAACGGAAGTTAGCTTAATGAAAACAAGACAAACAAGATGGCCACTTCCAGGGTTTCTCAAAAATGGGAGTGAGGTGTTAGGTAATTCCCCCCTATGGCCTTGGACTGTCAGGAACTGGCAGATTAAGTATTTTCCCTGGTGGGTTCAGAAGACCATATCCTCTCCAAAAGAGCTAAACTTCCCTTCAGGGTGCCTCTAGCCACAAGTAAGACTCCTTTCCTCAGCAAATCACCCACTACTCAGACTCACGTCCCCACTCCCACCCCAGTCTTTGATTAAGGGCAGCCAATATATTGTTGAAGTCACATAACAAAGTCTGAGCTTTCCCAGGAGTCACCTCCAGATTTCTCTGAAAAAGGAAACGGGGGAGGGGTTGGGAATGCCACACCTAAGAATCTGATTTCATTCACTCTCAGGGAGGGAAACTCTGCACTCAGCCAACTGGACTACGACAACAGATTCCCTATTGGGGAATTCTACAGTTTCCATCCATACTCCAGGTTCCAGTGGAATGAACATGAGTAGTAGCCTGAGCAAGTTGACTGGACCCACACATCTGAATCTGTTAGATCGGGGTAGGATTTAACGAAACCTCAGTAGAAAAAGGAGGAGGAAACATCCCGGAGTTAGCCAAAGGCACCAAGAAACAACAGCCAAGACAAAATCTCTAATAAAATGTTATGTCCAATTAAAAGAGTAGAAAATCCCCACACCCAAGGCAGAAGGCAGGATCAGGAATTCCGGTAAGGGCTAAAGAACCAGAAAGTCAGGGCTAGGTGGAGAAGCTGTCAAAATGACAAGAAATAAGGACAAGTGTTCAAGAGTCGGAGAGGATAAACCCGAGTAGGGCTCAAGGTGAACAAAGCACATAGCAATTGAGACCGCAGTTTTTCCACAGTTAAACCTCCCTGTGCTGAAAAGAAGCACAGATTTTTTAATTACAGAAGTTCTCCTTTAAGAATCCTTCTATGTTAGTGAATTATGCATGAATATTAAATCATTATTTCCACTGACAATTTTTCTCTATATATTTTTAGCTTTTTTTTTCCCATTTGTTTCTCTCTGTTTGTCTACACCGTCTTGGAAAATCCCTTCTTCCTCCAAATTAAATTTTTATTAAGAAAAAAATCATTATTTCAAGTTTCCATAGATACCTTTTTGAAAGAGTACTTTATGTCAGAATTAGGAATTTTCCTAGCACCTCCAAGAGGCAAATATCAATTTGAAAGCAAACAATACAGACCAAAAGACATTTTATTTCTATAATTTTGAAAATGAATGTATAAATCAGAACAACCTGAAAACTCACTTTGGGCTACGTATGACAAAAGTGCTAAGAAATGTGTTAATTCTTCATGCTATGTCAGAATGTAACCTCTTTCATAAAACAAGACCAAAAACAATAATAATAGCAGTATTTATTGACTTACTCCATGTGTGGCTCTAGTTTTCATATGTTGATTCACTCATTCCTTTCAACAATCTATCAAGAAAATACTATTACTATTTCTATTTTATAAATTATTGTTTTTCAGTTGCTAAGTCATGTCCAACTCTTCACAACCTCAGGGACTGCAGCACGCCAGGCTTCCCTGTTCTTCACTGTCTTTCAGAATTTGCTCATACTCATCCATTGAGTCAGTGATGCCACTCAAACATCTTATCCTGTCACCCCCTTCTCTTCCTGCCCTCAATATTTCCCAGCATCAGGATCTTCTCCAATGAGTCAGCTCTTCAAATCAGGTGGGTCAAAGTACTGAAGCTTCAGCTTCAGCATCAGTCCTTCCAATGAATATTCAAGGTTGATTTCCTTTAGGATTGACTGGTTTGATCTTCTTGCAGTCCAAGGGACTCTCAAGAGTCTTCTCCAGCACCACAATTCACAGTTCGAAAGCATCAATTTTTCAGCGTTCAGCCTTCTTTACGGTTCAATTCTCACATCTGTACATGACTACTGGAAAAACCATAGCTTTGACTATACGAGGAAAGTGAAATAGAGAGAGGTTAAGAAACATCCCCAAGGTCACTCAGTTTGTTAAGGTCTGAGTCAGGATTTGAGCTCAGGCTATCTGGTCTACGTTTTTAGCCAAAAAACTTTATACCTGAGAGCCCTGTTAGTGATAGAAATCCAGATTTAGAGTTGCCATGTGTCCTAAATATGTTTACAAGTTTGAGATCTCAAGCAATAATATTCTCACTGACTTGTCAGCACTGCTCAGTGACAGGAAGGAAATCAAAGCCTATATAATTTTATTAAAATAAAAGTGATTACATTTAGAAAAACCGCTTATTTTTCACAAAACTCTGACATTTTAAAAACAGATGTACATCTTAGATAATTAAAAAAAAAAAAAAACTGCTTGGATATTTTGCCCAATCTAAAAAATTACAAATTACTTGAAAATTTGCTTTAGCAAAATGATAAAAGAAAGCAAAGGACTACTGAAATTAAAATGACTTAACCAGCAGACAGGATTGGAACCTAGTATCCAAGGGTCTTGACTTGCATTTCTCTGCTTGTCAGTACATAATGGATTTTTGGAAACAGGTCTCCTTTGGTAACTGCTGCTGCGGCACACTTCACTGTTACAGTAACAGCTTCCCCTCCTGCAGATTTCCTTCTTGTTCAGTCACTCAGTCATGTCTGACTCTTTGTGACCCCATGGACTGCAGCACGCCAGGCTTCTTTGTCCATCACCATCTCCCTGAGTTTTCTCAAACTCATGTCCATTGAGTCAGTGATGCCATCCAACTACCCCCTTCTCCTCTAATTCTGATATAATCCTGACACAATAAGCTGTGCTGAAATGACAGCACACATTGTCTTCTGAATCTCTAAAACCCTGTGAAGTCAGTATCACAGTCTGCATTTTAAAATGGGGAAAGACAGAATCAAACAGGTAATTAAAGTAACTCCCCTAAGGCCAAAAAAAGTTGGAAAACAGACTGAACCAGAATTCAAACCCGAGCCTGTGGGACTACAATGCTTTTGCTCTCTCCCCTCTAGTTCACTACATCACTGTCATATAAACTTGAAGTTAAAGCTAGTAATAAGCTCATGATGTTGAGTTGATACCTATTAAAATACAACCCCATGTCTACATATTCCAGACTATTTCCGCCTCTTCAAAGCAACCATACATGGAGAGGCCGTGAGACGTGTCCCCGAGAGGGACAGGATGAAGCAGTAATTACAGAACTGGTGCCACAGGAGGGTGAGGAAGAGCCCTGTGATCCTGGCTAAGGATTCCTAGGTCTAAGGACTCCTAGGTTCCCTCCCGCACCCCAAGGTGCTCTATCGATAAACAGATCCCTTGGATCCAGGCTTCAGACAACCAGGCTCACATCGGAGCATTGCCACAAACATCTGCTTCAGCTTGCTATTTCCCAGAATGAGAACATAGGAGTGACCAACAGGATATAACATTGCAATTTCTTCTCCAATCATCGAAATCATCTTAGTTGCTGGTAGGAAATAACTGGATGTTAAAACTGAAAAGGAAAGATAGTAGAGTAGGAAGAGAAAGAGGAAGGAGAGGATGACTCTGATGGCCCTCCTGTGGGCCTCGGTACTGGGATCTTTGGGGCTGGCACAATTTTTATGCATCTGCCTCATGTGCCTCCCAAGGGAGAGAATGAGCAGAAAGTAGGAGGTTAGAGATATGACTAGGGGAGGGAGGTTCCACAGAGTCCCAAGAACATGGATCAGTTTATATTCTTTTTCTTTCTTTCTAAAGAGCTCAGTCATATTCCCAGTTTCGTCAATTCCACCGAGAACAGAATACATCTTAAATTCCCGGATCAGAGAGATGGCGCTGCAACATGATAAGAGCAGGGAACTCAATAGCATCCATACTACTACCCTGGAAACTCTCCACTTGAGCCAAAGGAACGTAGGATGGGAGAAACTGGCCACTTTCAGGCAGTAGAAGACATTGAGACAGGTGGCAAGCCAAATGCTCAGATGGTTTGTAAATGTCCAGAAGACATCAATAATTTGCATGAGTATCCCTTCATCATGTAGTTTGGAAGAGAACACCAGTAAAACACTATCAATCAAGAGAATCCACAGCAAAACAATCCTGGAGACAGCCAGGTTAGTGATGATGAAATCAGACAAAGAGATCCTCTTGCTCTTGAACCAGCTGCTGCCATTGACCCACCCTATGAAACCATTCCCCAGCATTCCCAGCATGAACTGAACAGTGGTCAGAACCAGAAACCCCCACTTGCGGAGTCTCAGCATGTTAGCTGTTCAGCAGACCTGGCCTTTGTTCTTTCCATTGACAAACATTCTCCTGCTGATTTGAAATTCCTCTTGTTAATCACTTCTACCTGCTGCTTCTCTTATCTCTGCCCAGTTTGGTCTGTTGTAGACACAACACAGCAAACCTTCTGGCTCTTTCAGGTTAGTCTGTCCTCTTCAGAGGACGACTTGGTTTGTCACATTCCATCTATGATCTAAACTCAGAAGCTATTTGCCAAAATGCAAATAGAGTAGTGTCCAGTGTCACGCAGAGAAGGAAGAGATGAGTCACCAAGAAGATGGAGGATTTGGACTCCATTTCAAAGGTAGTAGGGCTCTGAGTGCAAAGTGGAGTGGAAACTCAGAGTGGAAAGGTGGGTCACCAGAAGGGTCACACAGAATCACTCACGAGGAACGACTCAGGGACACATACAAAAGGGGGAAATATCAGAATTTCACCATACGGCACTATCACAATCATCCTGGAGGGAGGTTTACATTCATAAAATAGGAAAAATTCAGAGTCAGTGGTCCTGGATCAGAATTAAACGGAGTGCCTCCTACTGCCTCTTTCCTTCTTTTCTTAGAGTATGCCTCACATGAAGGGGCTACAAGCTCATCTCTAGGGAGTCATGGCATCAGAAATTCTTAAGTACCTGAATATTTAAATGATAACAATAATGAATACAAGCTGCTCAAAGGATGGATTTTTTTCAGAGGGCCTGACCACTGTATTGACATGTCAGTAATAATTCAGGCTGACCAAAAAAACATACAGACACTCTCTGTGAACCAAAACAGTGCCTTACAAATTTCCCAGGACAGTGTGCTTCCATGTATATCTCATTAGCTGGTGACCAGAGTTCAATTTCTCAAATGACTTTGTTGAATATCATCATTATCACTGCCATCATTCCATCAGGTACCAGTGATATGAATTACGAGCCCACAGTTATAACTATTCTCATTTCTTAACATAAATAGTAGAACCATCATACTATAACTAAAACCACATCATTAGTAAAGGCTGCTTCCAAAATGTACATTGACCATGGTCTACCAAGTAACCACATGTATTTCCATTCTATTAAGCCTGAAGTTTGTTGGAGAAATCAATACTAGAGCTGTGATATTGTGGCAACCCAGGCTGCAGATACCTAGAAAGAATACTGAGATCACACACTTGCTCTCAACCATTCTTTTCAATAAAAGACCAAAGTAAGTAAGGTAAGTCAGGGCACTGGCAAAAATAATTTGCACAGACTAGGTCATTCCAGAAGAGTTTTAAAAAGGGATTATTTTTTAAATGAAGACAGAGTATTAGGGAAACTATAAACAGATAGTTTAGGACCCCAGGGCAGGAACAGAGGGCACTAGAATATGATACCACTCCCAGAGAGAGAGCTGTGTGTAGAGGGTACCTCCAGACCATTACCTGAGATTTTTTCAGCTGGGAGACCCTGAAGAGAATCAGCTGAGAGAATACAGGTCAGCAGACCAACAAGGCATTCTCAGATCATCTTCCACCCCTTCATTATTCTTGGCACTTTCTCCCCAAGGACTAAGACATCATGGTCCAAGTCTCTGCAATCATTCCTACTTCTGATACTACTCTGCATGACAACTGTGTGGATAAATGATAGCAGTACACTCAGACTGACATCAAGACAAATCTTAGACAATATCCATTTATACCAAAGTTCACTAATCTGAAGAACACAAAAGGAAATCAGCAGAGTTGAGTGTACACAGCAGAGAGATCAGCAATACATATAAAATGATAAGTGGTCTGCACTTATCTGCAGCCTTGCAGGGCTTTAAAGTCCTGACCTGTAGAATGCAGTGTCCAGTAATAAGTCTACTTCAGTTCAGTCGCTCAGTTGTGTCTGACTCTTTGCGACCCCATGGACTGCAGCATGCCAGGATTCCCTGTCCATCACCAACTGCCAGGGCTTACTCAAACTCACGTCCATCGAGTTGGTGATGCCATCCAACCATCTCATCCTCTGTCGTCCCCTTCTCCTCCCGCTTCAATCTTTCCCCCCATCAGGGTCTTTTCAGATGAGTCAGTTCTTCTCATCAGGTGGCCAAAGTATTGGAGTTTCAGCTTCAGTGTCAGTCCTTCCAATGAATATTCAGGACTGATTTCCTTTAGGATTGGCTGGTTGGATCTCCCTGCAGTCCAAGGGACTCTCAAGAGTCTTCTCCAACACCACAGTTCAAAAACATCAATTCTTCAGTGCTCAGCTTTCTTTACAGTCCAACTCTCACATCCATACATGATTACTGGAAAATCCACAGCTTTGACTAGCTTTGTTGCCAAAGTAATGTCTCTGCTTCTTAATATGCTGTCTAGGTTGGTCATAACTTTTCTTTCAAGGAGCAAGTGTTAAAAGATTTTATGGCTGCAGTCATTATCTGCAGTGATTTTGGAGCCCCCAAAAATAAAGTCTCTCACTGTTTCCATTGTTTCCCCATCTATTAGCCAGGAAGTGATGGGACCAGATGACATGAACTTAATTTTCTGAATGTTGAGTTTTAAGCCAACTTTTTCACTCTCCTCTTTCCCTTGCATCAAGAGGCTCTTTACTTCTTCTTTGCTTTCTGCCAAAAGCGTGGTATCATCTGCATATCTGAGGTTATTGATATTTCTCCCATCAATCTTGATTTCAGCTTGTACTTCGTACAGCCTGGCATTTCACATGATGTACTCTGCATATAAGTTAAACAAGCAGGGTGACAGCATACAGCCTTGACATACTCCTTTCCCAACTTGGAATCAGTCTTGTTCCATGTCCAGTTCTAACTGTTGCTTCCTGGCCTACATACAGATTTCTCAGGAGGCAGGTCAGGTGGTGTGGTATTCCCATCTCTTGATGAATTTTCTAGTTTGTTGTGATCCACACAAGGCTTTGGCATAGTCAATAAAGCAGTAGAAGATATTTTTCTGGAACTCTCTTGCTTTTTTGATGATCCAACAGATGTTGGCAATTTGATCTCTGGATCCTCTGCCTTTTTCAAAATCTAGCATGAACATCTGAAAGTTCACATACTGTTGAAGCCTGGCTTGGAGAATTTTGAGCATTACTTTAGTAGCATGTGAGATGAGTGCAATTGTACAGTAGTTTGAGCATTATTTGGAATTGCCTTTCTTTGGGATTGGAATGAAAACTGACCTTTTCCAGTCCTGTGGCCACTGCTGAGTTTTCCAAATTTGCTTGCATATTGAGTGCAGCACTTTCACAGCATCACCTTTTAGGATTTGAAATAGCTCAACTGGAATTCCATCACTTCCACTAGCTTTGTTCAGAGATGCTTTGTAAGGTCCACTTGACTTCACATTCCAGGATGTCTGGCTCTAAGTGAGTGACCACGCCATTGTGGTAATCTGGGTTATGAAGATTTTTTATATAGTTCTTCTGTGTATTCTTGCCACCTCTTAATATCTTCTGCTTCTCTTAGGTTCATACCATTTCTGTCCTTTATTGTGCCCTTCTCTGCATGAAACATTCCTTTGATATCTCTAATTTTCTTGGAGGTCTCTAGTCTTTCTGAGGGAACTGAGCTTGTGTGAAATACAGAAGTGCTTCATGTAAGTGCAAGAAACTCTCTTTTCCCAGATAACGGGTTGTCCAGGCAACCTAGATTGAACTCCGAGGGTTATTTCTGGACAACCTTCCTCTTTACAGTATACATTTCCTATAATAAGAGTGATCATATATCCCACTTGTTTAGGGCAATCATGATTATGTAACTGTCACTCCAAGTAACTATTAATAATGCCCCCTTTTGAAGTTTTACTCACTGAACATTCGGGCCCTAAGCTCAGTGCTCAGAACACAGTAGAACCTCAATAAATACATATTGAATAAATAAATTTCCCAGAAGCTTGATTACTGTCTTTATCTCAAGCTTCAGATTCATTTTCTAATACTGTTGGATTTCAGGAAAAATAATGGAAAATAGATGAACTAGAAGTTAAATCTTATTTCTGTACTGCCATTCACTCATCTGACATTTCTTGAGCATCTACTAATGAGACAGGCAGTGTACTAGGTACAGGAATTCATGGAATAGTAAGCAAGAGTGACATCTACAAAAAAATAATGTAACGATGTGACCAATGCTGTAAGAGATAGATACAAAATATACATGTTTGCACAGACACGGGAACAAATTTTCTCTGGAATAGTCACAGGCTTGAAAGAAGAGATGACATTTGAGATACATCTCTTAAAACAAATGGGAGTTCACCTGGCAGGCAAGGTAAAGAAAAGAAAATTCCATGCACTACAAAAATAGAAGTGATAATGGTGGTGATGATTTATTTGCCAACATATCCACAGACTAATATATAATACATATCAAATAATAATGGGCTTCCTCAATGGTTCAGTGGGTAAAGAATTTGCCTGCAATGCAGGAGACGTGGGTTCAATCCCTGGGTCAGGAAGACCCCTTGGAGGAGGAAATGGCAACCCACTCTAGTATTCTTGCCTGGAAAATCCCATGGACAGAGGAGCCTGGTTAGGCTACAGTCCAAACGGTCTCAAAGAGCTGGGCACAACTGAGCAACTATGCATGCACTCGTAAAATAATATACATAGCACTTAATTACATGCTACAAATTGTTTTAAGGTAACTGGAGTAAGTCATTTAATTTTCAACACATGAGGTGAGTTCTATTATTATCCTCATTTTTAAAGAGGAAAAAACTTAAGGCTGAGATTCTCATAGAGCTAGTAAGCAGGACAGCAAGGATTCTGACCCAGGCAGTCTGGCTTCAGAATCTATTGCCTTAACTAAAGACCTCAAAGACCACCTGTTGGTGACACCTCAATAAATATGAGAAAAAATAGGGCCTGGAGCAGTAATGTTAGTCAGGGACAAGATCTTCAAGCCCCTTTTTTTTACCTCACACTGCTTCATCTGCTCTGGTTCCTAATGATCCCTATAAACTCCCAAATCATGGGATGTATCTTAAACCAACAGGTGTTTCATTGAGAAACATCTGGGTCCCATTCTCTGCCTTTAATATTCCTCCTCATTTACCTGTATAACACATTTTATCAATTGATGATCTGATAATTGGAAAAATCCCAGAAGACAGCAACCTACAATACCTGCACCCTTGCCATAGAAATGCTTTAAGCTAATTGTGTGTGTGGTATCTGGCAAACTTCTTGATCTCTCTTTGATCCTCGGGTTGGAAATAAAGTGAGGAGGTAGCAGACAGTCAATATGAATGATTCATTTAAGGGCCTGGGTTCTGGAGTCAGGCCTAGATCTGAAATCTGAGAGCCACTGCTCTGCTCATGTTATATAATCTTAGGCAAATGAATCTTCGTAAACTTCAATGCGCTCATCTCTAGAACAGGGAGGCCTGTTCCATGGGGTCGCAAAGAGTCAGGTGTCCGACTTCATCACCAACTCCCGGAGTTTACTCAAAGTTATGCCCATCGAGTCGGTGATGCCATCCTGCCATCTAATCCTCTGTCGTCCCCTTCTCCTCCTGTCCCAAACCCCCCCCAGCAGCAGGGTGTTTTCCAGTGAGTCAACTCTTTGCATGAGGTGGCCAAAGTATTGGAGTTTCAGCTTCAGCATCAGTCCTTCCAATGAACACCCGCATACTAGTACCTAATTACTGTCTAATTACAGTAATTAGACAGTGAGTATAAAAATGTAAAATGCAGGCGTGTTTTTTTTAAAAACATTGAAATTTTTTTTGGGGGGGGGGGACCACACCACATGGCATGTGGGATCTTAGTTCCCCAACCAGGGATTTAACCCAGGCCCCATGCATTGGAAACACAGTCTTAACCTCTGAATGGCCAGGGAAATCCCTAGGAGTGTTTTTTAAACATTAGCTATTAACAGGGTCACTGTCCTATACACTAACCACACTTGGGCTTTCTTTCTGAAAACTGCTATTTGTTTAATGTAATATTTAATACATATAAAAATACATGAAACATATATGTAAGCTATAAAGCAAACAAAGCAAGTACCCATAATCCCACCATCCAACTCAAGCATCCACAGAGAGCCCTGCCACGGCACGTGTGAGCTGCTTCTGTCCGACCCGAGCCTTGCCCCAGTCTCCTGTGGAAACTCACCTCAAATTCTGTATTTATCACTCCTTCCCTTTTTGAATAGTTTTATCACATAGGTCCCTGTCTATTAAAAATACTGTATACTTGCTTGATTTTAACCTGTAAAAAAACATGCTATACAAATATCCTCTGCAACCTGATATGAATGCAGCATATGTTTATAAAATTATTCTTGTTACAAGATAACTGTACTTACCCAGGTGTATAATGATCCACTGTGGGGGCATTTATTTATCCATTCTGTGTGGATGAACCTTGGATTGTTCCCAGTTTTGTACTCTTACATGTTGTTGCTATGAGCACCTCTGGACTTGTTTCTTGGTCTACATGGCAAGACTTTTCTACAGAGTCTATCTTAAAGGTAGAATAACTAGGTGAAATTTCAACATTACAAGTTAATGTCAAAACGTTTTCTCAAAAAAGGCAAGTTATGTCCCTCAAAAGGTGTCAACTTACATTCCCCCACTAGTTTCCATGGTCTACAAGATCCTCCTTCACACTTCATTCTGTCAAATGTGTTGAAACTTGCTAGCACGGAGGTCTTAAAATGAAAGTTTATTGAAATTTCTGGTTTTGCATTTCCTTGATTATTAACGAGATTGACCAGTTTTTCATACATTAGGTGGATAATTTATATTTCCTGTTAAGTGCTTCTGTCTTTGACCATTTTTCTACTAAGCTCTCATTTTCTTGCTTTGTAGTTTTTCATATATTCCGGCTCATATTTTTTGCTCTCTAGGCCTTTCTATATTCCAGACTATTTCAGTTATATTATTTCAAATATCTTCTCTGCCAGTTTGTGACTTGTCCTTTTGCTTTCTTTGTGGTGACTTCTGATTTAAAAAGGTTATTTTTAAGTTAAATTTATCGCTTGTTTCTATGTTCAAGATTTATTTTAAAAAACCTAGCCATTGTCCTGTACTTTCTTCCAAAATCTTGTGTTTCCTTTCACTCTTTAAATAACCAAGAATTGACTTTTGTATAAGATGTAGAGATTAAATTTCATTTTTCTCCTATATGGATGATAAATTTTCCTAGCAACATTTATTGATACTTAATCTAGTGATCTATAATGTCACTTTCACCCTATCATTTCCCTATATGCATGGCCTGTTTCTGAGTTCTCTATTCTATACCACTGTTTATTTGCTTATTTCTGCATCCATGGTATACTTATTACTAAAAAACAAAAATAAAAAACAAAAACCTGTCTTAGCAACTGGCAGAGCAAGCCCCCATCTCACCCTTCCTCTTCTGGAGCATGCTGCCTGGTCTCAGACTTCTGCTCAAGAATACATCTTTACAATCAGCTCGTCCAGTTGCCCCCAGAACACTTCTGGGAATTTTTTGATCTGTAAAACATCAACTTGGGGACGATTGATATCTTTACATTTTGATGTGTCCAAAAAACATGGCATACCAGTTTGTCTTCTTTTCATGCATTTCAAAAGTTTTAGAACATCCTCCAAAGGGACCACACACTTGAGGACACCTTCCATCTTCTGATGCTCTTGTGTATAGGATCTTTTTGAAATTACATTTTCTTTGCTGTTTGCAATTGACTTTCATACACTGATCTTATTTCCAGCAACTCTTAATTACTCATCTATTGATTCCCTTGTACCTTCTATGGAATCCCAGCATTTGCAACTTTCTTTGCTATCTTAATACTTTTTTCATTTTCTCACTGCGCCGATACAACAGGATTAGTTCCTCATGAGAGCTCTCTTTACCAGCACTCACAAACAAGAGGTCATGTGAGCACACAGTAAGACGGCAGCCACCCCGAAGCCAGGAGCACAGGCCGCACAGGAAACCATGCTGGCACCCTGATCTTAGGACTCCCTGCCTCCGTAATGGTGAGAAGATAAACCTCTGTTGTTTATGTCACTTTGTCTATACTACTTTGTTATAGCAGCCTCAATTAAGACATTCAATGATGCAATAAAAACTATGTTAAACTCAGGATTCAGTTACTTTTCCTCTGGGAAATCTCACTCCAGATTATCTGGTCTGCTATACTGCGGGGGAAGTATGAGGGTAGTATTTCTGTTCTTAAGTGCTCCTTTATTTAACAGGGAGCTGTTAAACTAAGGGTCCTCATTAGGGACTTCAAGCAAAATTGCACAGTATTTATTTGAGGAGGGTGCTCAGATTGACTCTTTTAAACACTAACTGTTAAGGTTCTGTGTAGGTCTTATGTCCCAATCTCCTCCTCGAATTCAGAATGAGACGTTAAGTGAAAAGCCTGGAGGACTGTGTGAGCAGAAGTAAGATTTCACTTCTACTCACAGTGGAGAGTCATGCAAGAGAAAGGTGAGAGTAACGAGCTGATCACGTGTATGGAGATAAAAGGTTAAAAATGCGTGAATTCGTTAAGGGATAGGTTTAACTGCAAAGCACAAACAAGTAGCTACAAGGCAGATTTATTTGTGTCGCCAAAAGAAGTCCAGAGGTAGGCTGTCCGGGACGGGCATGGTGGCTCCACGGTCATCATGGATCCCAGCTTCCTCTGTCTTCCAGCTTGAAGACCACCTCACGCTCCAAGATGGCTACTGGAGACTCAGCCACCACGGCCACATTTTAGGCAAGAGTCAGATGACGGTGAAGAGAAGCACACAGGATGAGCCTCCCAGCAGACTTAGGTCACTGAAGGAACTTTCCTGGAAATGCCAACAAATGACTTCTGCTTACACACACCTCCCCTCCCGCCCCCCCAGCCCTGAGCAATTCTTAACTGCAAAGGAGAATAGGAGTGCAGTACTTTTGCTGTTCACACTGTCACCCCCCAAAAATATGGGTTCCATAAATGTAGAAGGAATAACAGATACTGGGCAGCAAATGCATGCTTCTTTTTTAAACAATGCGTCTTATTTTCTGTATTTTACGATGCTTTGATATCTTGGGGCCTGGCAGATCATGGGAGCCACTGCCCCCACCCCACCCCCAAAGGGTAGCTGATTCCTAGAAATAGCAGAGGAGTTGCCCACAAGCATGCCTTTGATATGCACATCAAGCAGCCCCGAGTTCACAGCCCTCACCAGGACACTCTTCCTCTACCTGAAATCCCCCCACGGCCAGGCAGGCACCTGACACCGAGGGACCACTGCCTACTGAAATGTATTTGAGCTGACTAACTCTAAACTTGTTTGGCTCCCCTATCCTGTCTCACCCGCTTTCCCCCAGGAAACCCCTGCCTCCCCCTTGCTCCTGCTGCCTCCTGACTTACCCTGGCACCTCCCCATGTGTACATGGTGTGGCCCATGTCCTCCCCTGAGAACTGCAAGGAAGGAACCCTTCTCTCAAAGACAGCTGCCTCTGTGTCTGTCATCACACCCTTCCCTGATTACAACCAACCCCGTATCGTAAAAACAAGGAGACAACTGGAAATCTTTCCCACAACATGGCTTTCCACAACAGAAAGCTGGAATCCTGGCCACATTTGAAGGGTACCTCACAAAAATCTGTTTACAATGTGTTTGGCAAGAAGAAAAAAATGTCACTCTTGCCTCAGTGTCGCTTCTGAGCACCAGACTCATTAACCTTCACCCTCCCAAATAAAAGCTAGAAAGTCTACAACTAAATAAAACTAAACTATCTTTCCTCTTCTCAAATCTGCTCCCACATCCATGTTCCTTGCTGTTGTTGTTCAGTAGCTAAGTCATGTCCAACTGTTTGTGACCCCATGGACTGCAGCATGTTAGGCTCCCTGCGTTTGCTCAAACTCATGCCCATGGAGTCAGTGATGCCATCCAACCATCTCATCCTCTGTCGCACTCCCCCGCCCCACAGCATGTTGGACACCTGATGACCTGGGGGCCTCATCTTCCAGTGTCTTGTGTTTTTTGCCTTTTCATACTGTCAGTGGGGTTCTCACGGCACAAATACTGGAGTGGCTAGCCATTCCCTCCTCCAGTGGACCACACTTTGTCAGAACTTTCCGCCATGATCTGTCCATCTTGGATGGCCCTACACAGCATGGCTCATAGCTTCAGTGAGTTATGCAAGCCCCTTCGCCACAACAAGGCTGTGATCCATGAAGGGGGATCTTCAAGGCCCCAGTGCCCACGTTCCTTAGTCTCAAATAAAAATGTCACCATCTCCACAGCTGCCCAAGCAGAAGCTTCAAAATTACCTTCTGACGTTTCTCATACCACCAACACATGTGTTCTGTCACTAGATCCTGGGTAGGAGTTGCGTGCTCTCTGTGTCCCCAGCTCAGGGCCTAGCACAGGATCTGGCACACAGTAGACACAAAGATGAATGAGTCCACGTGAATCCCATACAGCCGTCATGTCACCTCTCATCCCCACTCTACTAACCCTTCCCAGGCTTATTCAGTAGCTTCCTACTGACCTCTCCACTTTCCTCCTTCTAACCCTTCACCTGTCTCCACAGTTCTTGAAGGACAATTCTGATGAGATGTCCGTTGTAAAACCTTCTAGGGCTCCTACTGCCAAAGTTCTCTCCAAGCTTCCAACGCGCTGTGCAGTCTACCCTCAAAGCACTTTTCACATTTTACTTTTCAATGTTTCACAGACCTTTAAGTCTCTGGACCCCTGTTGGTGATGTTTCCTGACTATTCTCTTCTGGGCCCCGCAGGACTGTCTCTACTGGGACGAGTATCACACTCGACTACACAGCCTCCTGCTTTTGTCCTCCCCAACAATCCCCACCATCCTGCACCCTGAGTCCCTTCAACGCAGGAGCCCTGTTATATTCAGCCTTATGTCCTGGCTGCATGGATGCATGCATGTGACAGATGCCCACATGGCTTCTGAGTTTAAAAAGATACCCAGGTTAATGGAAAACAGCATAGAAGATTAACAACAAAGCAAAGAAAAAAGAATGACCAAAGTGGAACATGTGCTCAGTAATCCATGGGTGTTGATACTACAACCACAAAAAGGTCAAGTACAATACACTGAAACGCCCTCTAAGGATCCCATGAGACTCAGTGAGATGGACACGGTGATTGGAAGATAAATACACCTTATTTAAAATAACTGCAACAACAGTAATAACATCCAGTATGTACTGAGCACTTGATGCAGTTACTATGTGCATCAAGTAATAAGTTACATGTATTATTATTACATCATGTAATACATCATGTAATAAAAATATAATTATACCATGTAATAATAATATATCATACATATTAATAAGTTACACATATTAATAATATGTATATTAATAAATAAGTTAACATTTATAATAGTTAACTTAATAAATTATGTTAATTTATTAACCTAATAGGTTAATATTAATAAATAATGTTATTATTAATAATAAATGAGTTATACATGTTATTATTACATCATGTAAATAAGTTACACATATTATTTACTATGTTCTTCACAGCAGGGCCATAAAAGTAGGACTACTATTACCCCTGGTTTATTCATAGGAAAACAAAACAACAAAAATCATGGCATGGAAAGTTAAGAAACTCACCAGAGTTCACTCATCTGCTCTGACCAAAGCAGAGATTCAAATGCAGGCTCTCTGATTGCACAGCCTTCAGTGAACTATATGACAGACCAGTTTTTTCCCCAAATGACAGGTAGAGGAGAAAAACAAGAAAGTGTCAAGATGTACACCAATATGGACAAGCAGGACTCTGAGGTTCAAAGGATGGCAGAGAGCTAATGGATGAACAGTAAAGAGAGAATGAGAGGGGACATCAGTGATACTGGTGCCGGCCAAAAGTCTCACTCTCTAAAAAGTAAGCCTGACAAATTCTTGAACAATCTTCCAGACAATCTCAACACTCAGAAGGAAGGAAACAACTGGAGGAAACAATAAAAGGAGCAGACACCCTGAACTTACTTTAACCAGTAAGGAGACACTACTTGATAAAAAAGAAGAGGAATATGTAAAGATAACCTGGTAGGAAATTAACTGTGATTTATTTTCCTGTGGGAATCATTAAACTGAAAACGAGAACGAATACTGAAGAGGTGGCGGTATTTCTCCATTGCATAATTCTTCCCCCACCAAAGCCTAGAAGGTATGGGATCCTGGTGTGATTCAAACGCACCATGCACAAGGCTCCAGGCAGAAGTCAGCAGCGGGGTTCTGGTTACTCAAGGTCAACAGGAGTGGGAAAGAAGCGGTGCTGTGCTGTGCCTAGTTACTGTCATTTCTGACTCTTTGTGACCCCACGGACTGCAGTCCACCAGGCTCCTCTGTCCCTGGGATTCTCCAGGCAAGAATACCAGAGGGGTTGCCATGCCTTCCTCCAGGGGAATCTTCCCAACCCAGGGATCAAACCCAGGTCTTCTGCACTACAGATGGATTCTTTACCAACTGCACCACCAGGGAAGCCCAGGAATACTGGAGAGGGTAGCCTATCCCTTCTCCAGCGGATCTTCCCAACCTAGGAATCGAACCGGGGTCTCCTGCATTGCAGGTGGATTCTTTACCAGCTGAGCTACAGGGAAGCCCCGAAGGAGGCTGTGAGCAGAAAGCAAACTGCAAACCTCATGTATCCAAGTTCAAACCCCTGATGTGCCTCTTAGGAGCTGCACCACTTTGACGTGTGTCTTAAATCTCTCAATTTCAAGTTTCCTCACCTGTAAAATGGGGTTATACGACCTACTTCTTAGCGTCATAGTTAAATGAGTCAATAGTAAAAAGTACTTAGCCCAGGGCCTGGTGTGCAGCCACTAATGTGATTACTGTTACCTTGTAAGATATTTCTCTGTAACTCACTAACCTTGTGACGATCTCTTGTTTTCTATGATGATTTGCTTGCTGTTATTCCCGCCAATCTTCAGGGCATATAATGCAAACCCTGACAGCAAAACAAGTAAGGTGATCCTGCCCTCATTTGCATGTCAATGTCTCAGTGCAGTCTGAAGGAACAACACGAATTTACAAAGCCCTAAACCATCACTGCGCTGGGCTGGGCTGGACAAGGGTAAAAGGGCAGTCTGAGTAAAAGACAACCCTGCCCTCAAGAACTGCACATTATCTTTTAGGAACAATGAGAAATTACCATTAATTTCCCCAGCTACAAAGGTTAGGCTGAAACCCAGTTGGCAATGACAGGTAATCCCCAAAAGCCACGGAAACATGTCTTTGATGATTCTGGATGTCTTTGGACAAGTAAGCACCCAGCGATTTTTAAGAAAAGGATGACTCTCTGAGAACTGCACCTCGCAGCAAATAGTGGATCTCATATGTGATAGTCTTTAAAGTCAGCCCTTCCAGGCTATATATACTTAAAGAGGGGAATACAAGAAAAAAAAGATAACATGTCTAAGCATGAGATGGTACTAGCTTAATGTGAATGAGAGCAAGCCTGGCTTGGAAATAATGGAAAAGCTTTTTTGTCCCCAAAAAATGTAAACAGCTTTATTTCTTATTATAAAAGTAATACATACTCAATGCTTAAAAAAAGAATATACAAAAGTGTAAACTAAATCATATACAATCTTCCCATTCAGAAATCATCAGAACATTTTGTTTTTTCTCCTTCTAGACTTCTTGAGGTATGCATCTATTATCAATTACTTCTTTTTCAAATACGGGATATAGTTTCAAACCACACATGCTGTCTGACACTTTTTCTCCCACACTTCCATGTATCATACTCATCATTAAACTAACACAGAATCCCAAAATCAAAGTCACAGAGCAGTCTTCTATAGGTACATTCCCTGACATTGTAAGACCATGAAATAAGGAAAGGCAAGACACAAAACTAGAAGACCCCTATGGTCTGTGACTGCTATCGGATTCTCCGTCTCCTCTGAGACCAGCCTGGGGACAGAAGGAAGTTTCTCAGCAGCTGGGGCTGCCTGCAGGGGAGGGCAGAGTTGATGCTCCTGCAGCCCAGCAGCTTGTGGACCCCAGGTCTGTAGCACCACGTGCACGCTGAGGCCTCTGCCCTGAACACCTGACTCTGAAAGCCCCGCTGCCCACCTCAGAACCTCTCGAGTGAACTCCAGTGGGAGTCTGCAGAAGAGCCCCTCAGCTCACAGGATCCTGGCGGACACTGTCTCTGGCCCCTGCACCCAGACTCAGAATCACTTGGCAATTAAGCTGTTTTGTTCACCATGTCACTTTCCCAAAGCACAGATTCATCACCCAGTTTAAACAGGAATACTTCTATGCATGACCTCTTATAACTTTGAAGGAGCATAAAAGTAGCTTCGCTGAGGACAATAAAAAGTTGCCCCAAAAACAAATTTTATGTACTTTACAATTTTGCTTTAAGGAATGTGGGGTCAAGGAGTGGGTAGGTACTGCAACACCAGAGTGTTAATGTGGGAACCAAGAGGGCAGATGCAACATGCTGATTAATGGTCCCAGTTACAGGAAAAAAGAAAAGAAAAAGGTGGCTGAAAAAAAAATTAAATTTAAAGATGGTTGATACGAGGAAACAGTAATTTTCTCCCATATCTTGGCATGGAAAGGATAAACTAAGGAACTCCAATTTTCCCTAGCCAAACTGTGGTGTGAGTACAAAAAGCTGCTGAAGTGTGTAGAAGTTGCCTTAAAACAGCCAAGGGCCCATAAAATCACGTGTGAATGCGGTTCTTGTTTAAGTCCAGCAGGATGTACGCTACAGTGAGCACCACACTCAGAGGCGGGGGAGAGGACACACAGCCTGGGACACAAATAACCAGGCTGGGCTAGAGGCAGAGCTGGAGCCTGAGAACAGGGACGTCTACCGTGTGACCCGACAACCTGCCCAGCAGCGGCCAGCCTCTGTAACACAGCAGCGAACGAGCACACACTCCTGGGAGGGACTGATGCCAACTTCAACACGTACAGGACGCATTTAAAACAGAGTTTATTTCATTTAATCATTACTAGTAAATTGTTAGTGCTCTGTGTTAGAATCTTATAATGAAAGTGACTGTGTGTACACAAGTGTACACAGTATGGACAGCAGGAAACCATGTAGAAAAACTAAAGGGAAATGTCATACCTGGGGCGCTAACCTAGAGATGCATTGCCAGAGGGGGCTCCCTAAAAAGAGAGAGCTCCGGATGAGACTAAAAGGACAGAGAATAGGGACTTAGAAAGAAAGAAAATAGTGTGAAACCAGAACCCCTGTATCACCTCCTGGAGATGAACAATTTCATCCCCAGTAGCACTTTAGGTCTTTACTGCTGGTAAACTGTTTCATAAATGCTACTAGTGAAATTGTCCAAAAACGAAAGATGGGACTGAGGTAGCTTAGTCTTGAAGCTATTTAGGTTAGATACTGACTGCTGCTCAGCAAACCCCTTCACTTTGGGCTAAAAGCTCATTATCCTATTGGGATCATTCACATGTCAACATTTATTGCCTACTCTGTGCAAAGCACTGGTTAAACACATAAGTACACAAAGAAGATACAGCCCTTGCCTTCTGGTCTATAAACCAGATAAGGAAATCAGTTATCTGCAACCATGGGCTAAATGTCTGACATACAGCAATGCTCAAAAACACTGTGGTGGTTGACTCAATGCTATAATAGAAGTATGCACAAAAAAGGGGGGGTGGGGGTCAGGGGGCCTTCCCAAAGGACATTCATCCCTTTGCCATAACATGGATGAACCTAAAAGTTCACAATTTTGTACACAGAAACCTTCTCTTAAAGAATAAACAATCAGTGAATACCATTAACAGGCAGGAGCTATCAGAGTTCATGACACAAAAAGGGGAAGGGGAGTGAGAGTCAGGAAAATGTTATCACTCATTTTATAATGAAGAGTATTTTAATTCTTGTCCTTAGGAACTATAAACACTAGCATGATTTGGAAATGAGACTGTACCAAACACCGGCCAGAGAAGAATCGTCCAGTCTACGGCTTCTCTTTCATCTGGTCACTCAGAAATATAATATTATCTGTAAAGAAGCCAAAGCACAAATGTTATTTTCAGAACTCTTTCTCCACCTCACTTAATCATTCCCTTCTACCACATACATATTTTAGTGCTATTCACCAAAGAGACTTTAGACAATTCTCAAAACACTAGGTTCCTGCTGAGAAGGGGGCAACAGAGGATGAGATGGTTGGATGGTATCACCAACCCGACAGATATGCATTTGAGCAAGCTCCGGGAATCGGTGATGGACGGGAAAGCCTGGTGTGCTGCAGTTCATGGGGTCACAGAGTTGAATACAGCTGAGTGACTGAACTAACTGATGTTCTTGACAGGTATTTATGATGGGCATAATGGAGGTAACAGCTGGGCTTTGACGGTTTATCAGTAATTCAGACCTTGTGAGAAAAGGTGGGATACTTCTTGTCTTCCCTGAAGGTAGCAAAGGTCTTCTCAGTAGTAACTTTCTACAAAAGAGCTAGTCACACACTTTGATGCTTGCAACACTCAGACAGATGCCAGTAAACCAAGGAGCACATCCTCACACAGAAGAGGATCATGGCATCACATACCACATGCTGGAGGGAAGAGGGAAGGACGGGGTTCAATATGGCCCCATCAGGACAGAGATCTATTTGTGTTTTTTAAGTCTGAACACTCATACAGAACACACGGTATTTCTAAATTTCAAAACAAAATTAGTTTTACACATTTATTCTTGGGAAATTTTCTAGTAATCAATATTTCAGAGGGAGCATTTTTATCCAAAAACATCAGACACTGCTCCTAAAAGGTTGTCCAGAAACAATTAGTTGAGGACAAGCAAAGGAAAAGCAGTACCTTCTACAAAATACCAAAACACTGACATTCTTAAAACTTTAGAATTATCCCAAAAATGGTTACTATACAATAACTGAGTATTTCTTCATGACTATAGTCTTCTAAAACTAGAGTATTTTGGTATAGAATAGTTATTTCAGAAGAGATTATCCAAGTTGACATCACTATGTAAAAAGACGAGACTGCCACCTGCTGGTGGCTATTTTTAAATTACATTGATTTCTAGGAGAAAAAAATATATAGCCCATAAAACAGATGAGCCAAATTATACTCTATTCCCTTCCATCCTAAAGGCACTAAAGACCTATTCATTTTACTATTAGCCATAAACCTATGTTAATTGCTTAATCATCCATGCTGGTGAATAATAGTGACAAGAAAAAAATGGCAGATAATTTGAAATGTTTCTCTTTGACCTGGTTTATAAAACTTCACACAATTTAAATTTGAAATTTGTCCACACAAAAGGTTTACAGTAGAAGATCAAAGTATTAAATGCTTCATAAATATGTCAACTATTTTATTAGACAGCCTGATTTTCCATTGCTGAAATCACAGGCATAGTTTTATACCATACACAGATTTGGAAAAAAATTTTTGAACAGGTAGATACCTCTGCAAGAATAAGCCAAGGAAGAGGGCAGGCAGGAAGTGATTTACTCAAGACACTCAGGAAATATGAAAGCAAACTGGTCAGAAAGAACCTTAAGTTTAATAATGAGGGGAGGAAGATACCTATATTGGTTCTCAAGGTCAATATACTTTCAAGAAAGCAGTAAGAAAATATATGCTTATTATTTATAACAAATTATAATTTATCAATAACACATAGTAGTTAAGACATGAACTCTGGAACAAGTAAAAAGAGAAAAAGGAAAATCTGTCAGAAGACTTAAGTTGTCAGACTTTTAGCCTCCCAAATCTAAATTCTTTTTTTTTTTTAATGAGACTTAAGATATACATAAACCATGTAATATAACATATAGATTGCTGTTCATGAAGCAAGCAAAAAAATTTCAATACTATGACATCTAGTAAAAGGTAATTTAACAATGAGTTCTTAATACTAGCTCTGATAATAGCACTATAAAGAGGAATCCATACATTTCAAAGACACCTACTGAAATATTTATGGATGATACAATGTCTCAAGATTCACTCAAAATGATCCAGGTGGGGGAAAAGTGAGCTGGGGCATAGATGAAATAATATTTGCTATCTGCTGATAACTGTTGAAGCTGCATGATGGGAGTTTTTGTTTTTCACTCCTCTCTCCTTTTGTGTATGTTTAACATTTTCCATAATAAAAAATTAACTTTTAAATATCTAATTTTGGCATATCTCTGAAGTTCATAAATAGCTTTCACTCTCATCAACTTATTTAAGAAAATAGTTTCTTGAGTTTTATATCCATAAAAAACAAGAAAACAGAATGAATGTTTAATAACTTTTATTTTAGCAATTAATCCAAAAGACAAAAAATGCATCATCTATCTCATTAAGACACATTTTCAATAAAATGTTATAGCTTTGGTACTTACATATTACAATTGTTTTGGTCAATTATATTCTAAAAACAACTGTAATGATAACCTATTCAAGGAGAAGCCTAACATTTAGAGCCTCACTATCGCAAAGATTTTAAAATATTCTAAAATTTCTATTTATGCATGTACTTTTGTTACATTTAACAGAATAAAATAATAAAATATTTTTGACTATACATTATATTAAGATACACTTCTAGGGAGAAAATGGAATTGAAAAACAAATTCAGAGAAAAGGGAATCATAAACTTTCCAAATGTTGTAGAGCTTGTATCTTTTTAATGATGATGGATATCAAATTGTTATGGTATTTAGATCCCTTAATACCTTTAACAGCAACATAGTTTTATATTGAAAAAAACTCTTATTAATGTCAACCTAGACGTGTCCAAAGGGGTATATTGGTTTCAAAATTCTCGCAAAATTTTCAGAAAAGCTTAAACACTCTTCGTCTAGTGGATATCTTCTTAACCTCCTTTAAGCTCTGTGCATCCATTTTTCCATGTTGTTTTGTATTTTGTTTAATGAGAACAGGAGTTTAAAACAAAATCATCACGTTAAGTACCAAACAGGCTCTGAATGAATCTGTACAAATGTCTGGTGCCAATATTAGTGTAACTCTTCTTGGTACATGCTTTTCCATTTAGGTCGTGTCCTTCAAAGAGGCATCAACAGTGCAACAGATAATTCTAAAGTTACTTGTGAACTAAAACTGTGAGTACAGAGATCACTTTCTGAAAGAAGACATATATATATATATAGAAACTTGGAGCAGGCCCACAAACTCCACTCAGGATTCTCCTGGTGGGGTGCCTTACAATCTCATAAGCATCAGTACTAATAGCCTCAGGTAAGGCTGTAACATAGCCAAGCTTTCAAAGGGAAAAAAAAAAAAAAGAATAGCTATTATCACAAGAGCCTTACCTGCTATAATTGTTGTTGCTTGTCGTCTCACATTATTTTTATCCGTATATTCACCATAGTCTACTTTCCCTTCCACAAAAATTCGAGACCTGATACAAATAAAATTTACCAGTTTTAGTCTGGAGATTTCAATATGCTTTACAGCAGAGTCAGGTCAGAGAAGAGTTATACTCTTCAAGGATGAAATAGATAATCACACATACCACTTCTCAAAATTCAGAATTAAGAGTGCTAAAATAGTTTCCTGATGGTTAGGACTCTGCGCCTTCACTGCCTGATTCAGGAACTGAGATCCTGCAAGCCATGAGGCACAGCCAAAGAACAAGAGTACTGAAACATAAAGTACACGTGGACTTGCCTTGCCACACTGTAGAAAAAATGATGTTTTTGTCTTTTAGCTGCCTGTGGCCTTTATGAAGTTTAAGGAAAAAAGTTCCAAATTTTAAGTCAAAATTTTTTTAAAAAGCAACCTTAAGACAGTGAAAATGAAGAGCATCCTTTAAATCTCTATGACTGATTTCCAACATGTGATTTTTCTATCCCCTCTGACCCTGAATTATCTAACAGATTTGTCGGGTTTTTTTTCACTTATTTTTCAGTTCCTTTCTATAGTGAGGTTCATGAACTTACTCTCAAATGACTTTAGATTATTAAAATTCAAAACAAGTTTTCAGCTTAGTATTTCACCCAGAGTTAATTATTAAGACTACTCTGCACTCTCTAGAAGGCTGAACTAGAAGACAAATGTAATGCCGACTTTAAAGGGTAGAAAATGGCCACAGCGGCACCAATCTCAGAATCTAACAGCACTGATACTGTACAATATAGAAAGCAGACTAGTACAATGACTGGGTGCCAAAGGGAACAGTCACACAGACTCATCAACCAGTAAGTGAAATTGATACCTTTTCCTTGAAATGTCCCCTACGTGTTTTATGTGAGTATATATATATATATATATATATATATATATTTACATACTATACACACACAACAATGGAGGTACATATGAAGAAAAGGTATGCAGTTACTGAAAAAAATTGAAATTTTAATTATTGCTAAACTTATGTTTCATGAAATGTTTTATTTCTATAATAGTTAAACTATGACTATAGCTGCTGCTAAACACAAACAATCTTTTGTCCTTCTGTGGGTTTGGAAAAGATACTTCTTATACATAATCCAAACATTTCAAATCAGAATTGCTAAGCTCATATAAAATTATCAAATATGAATTAACTGCTCTGAATATCCCCAGAATACCTCACCACGTCAGGCTCCCAACCTCCTAGACCCTCTGTCAAGCCACCACGTGGATGCCAAGAGGAAGACACCCACCATCGGGGTCCCTGGCCATGGCGGCCTGGGAACTCCCACGAGCACTGCTGCACCTGCTCACAGGCACACAGTACCCTCTGCCTTCTCTCTCACCTCATCAGTGCTGTTCAAGTTCGCATCCTATTGTCCTGAGTTCTTAAAACGCTAAACCATGTTAAAACCTTTAAACTAGTCACATATGACTCTATGCATACAGTATTAAGCACTGATAAATACCTCTTGGGCTAACCCAAAGTAATGAGTGGTACTTTATAAACAGAAGAGCTACAGAGTCCATGAAAACACATTCCCAGTTTGTTTGTTTTTTTAAACATTCAACCTGTAAGATCCCTCCTTCTTCAACTTACCCCTTTTTCACATACTGATACGCCACATCTCTGAGGCCCGGTCGGAACACTGAAATTCTATGCCATGTTGTCTTTTGACTGACATCACCTAAGTCACAAGAATCACAAGGACAGGGAATGTGGTTACAAATGCAAAAGACAACTGCCAAAGGGCATCACGTCCAGCTCAGCCACGCCACCGTTTCTAAGAGACAGGACAGAGTTAGGGAAGATCCTTTCTGAAAGTATTCTTAAAGTATCTAATTAGACAAGTCACACTAAATAATGTCTATTTACTGCGGATAAAAGTAAAACCCAGTCTTTTATACTCACCCATTTGGTAGGTTTCATTTTCCCCTGATCGCCACATCTCATTTGTTGCTAGGGAAAATATTGTGACTGGGTTTTTTCCTTCTACCTGTCTCATGACAGGGTCCTGACCTACTCGACCAAGCAACTGCACACGATTCAGAGCTGAAAAGCAATTTGTAGATAACATAAGACTGACAGAAATGTCCAGAAGAGGAACAACTACAAACACTACTCCAACTTCAATCTCAGCATTAAACAAAACCCAAACACTAGAAGGTCAGAAAACAAGTGTGAGGAGCAAATAAAAAGAGGATCGAAGGGAAAAAAAGAGGACGGACAAGAAAGGAGAAAATATCTATAGAACCCCACAAAACAAGCATTAAGCTCTTTATCTAAATTCTTCTTTTCAATTCAGTCAGTTCAGTCACTCAGTCATGTCCAACTCTTTACGACCCCATGACTGCAGCACACCAGGCCTCCCTGTCCATCACCAACTCCCGAAGCTTGCTCAAATTCAAGTCCATCAAGTCGGTGATGCCATCCAACCATCTCATCCTCTGTCGTCCCCTTTGCCTTCTGCCTTCAATCTTTCCCAGCACCAGGGTCTTTTCAAATGAGTCAGTTCTTTGCATCAGGTAGCCAAAGTATTGGAGTTCAGCTTCAGCATCAGTCCTTCCAATGAACACTCAGGACTGATTTCCTTTAGGATGGACTGGTTGGATCTCCTTGCAGTCCAAGGAGACTCTCAAGAGCTTCTCCAACACCACAGTTCAAAAGCATCGCTTCATCTTTTAAGCACCTTTAAAAAACTTTTTTTAAACTGTTGTATGGTTAAAAGAATAAAACTGAGATCTGAAAATCTTTATAAATACAGGGACTATTTCTGTGAAACAACCATTTTTCACAAACATTCACTGCTTCAGCTAACTAGCACACAGCCTTGGATGTCTTAGGTAACCAAAAAGGACCCAAGGAATTTCTTTGGCAGGAAAGTGACGATAAGAGTGGGTAAAAAGTGATTGATAAGGAAAGAAGGACCAGGTTTACAGAAGGCCCCTGCAGCCTGATAGGAAGGCCAAGATCAGAGAGGCAGATATGAGCCAAAAGCATGATGGTTAACAGAGTATAACCCGATGAATGCACCTCTTCTGCAACATATCTGAGAACATGAGCAAATTGCTATGAAAACTGAAAATCAGCTACTACTTACACCTTTCGAGAACCAAACTGCTAGCTACTTCAGACTCATGTCTTACAAACTGCCGAAGCACCTAAAGTGGAACAAATGAGTAAAACAGCTTTAGTACAGGGGGAAGGCAAATGCAAACAGAAGACCAGTTCACACCTGGTCACCACCCAGTCAGCAGCCCCCAAGGCACACACCCACACACGAGAGGTGCACCCGTCACAGTGCCAGGCACGCGGGCACGCTCAGTGGCTTCGGCGGTGTCCAACTCTGTGCAAACCTGTGGACTGTAGCCCACCAGGCTCCTCTGTGCAGGGGATTCTCCAGGCAAGAATACTAGAGTGGGTTTCCACGCCCTCCTGCAGGGGATCTTTCCAACCCAGGGACTGAACCCACATCTCCTGCATCTCCTGCATTGCAGGGAGCTTCTTTACCACTGCACCACTGGGGAAGCCCCACAGAGCCAGGAGGACCACACACACACTTAGGAGCAGCCTCTGGCAGAAGCCCACAGGCAAGGAGAAGGCCCGAGGGAGCACACAGAGTCCGTTACAGGCCCCTCCTGCTGCTTCGGCGGCAACCTTCTGACACGGTGCTTCTGCGCTTGCACACAAAAAGGTAAACAACACGTGCTGGAAAAATCTGTGCTTCTGACAGCCCCCCCAAAAATCTAAGATAAGCAAATATGGTTCTTTGATTAAATACAAAAAGTAGGACTGTTCGAATCAGTCTGTCAGAGAAAGACAGTCACTGCCGTGTAACAGCAGCACTGTGATAACCAGAGCCATCGTTACTGAAAGGGCTTCTCGGGGGGCGCGGTGGTAAACACTCCGCCTGCCAATGCAAGAGACGAAGGTTCGACTCCTGGGTCGAGAAGATCCCTTGGAGAAGGAAATGGCAATACACTCCAGTGTCTTGCCTGGAAAATTCCATGGACAGAGGAGCTTGGCAAGCTATAGTCCACAGGAGTCCATCATTAGTGAATACTAGGTAAGTGCTTTGCCTCTTATCAATTAATCCTCAGAATAAACCTATAAACTATGTAAAATTACCACCACTTTACAGATGACAAAAATGAAGTTCAGAGATAGAGTAACTTGCCCAAAATCCTACAGGAAAGAAGTGGCAGTCACAACTAGAACCCAGGGCTCCCTGCCCCAAGGCTGCTGGCTTTCCCACTGCCCTTTGCTGCCTTTCCCACTGCCCTTTGCTGCCTCTGTTTAAGGGTTACTGCCAAGATTTGAGTACACATTACTGAGAACACCACTGGGTTCAGAGAGCTAACCACTGTATCAGAGAAACATGTGTCCAGAACTGGCACTGTTAACATACAGTAGGCATCTACCAATTGAAACAACAACCATTCCAGGGTACTTTTGGCTGTGGAATGCCAGCACTATGCTTGGGGGCAGAGGATGGGTAGAAAAATAAAAATATGAGTTACCACATGGTAAAGAATCAACCTAACTGGTTCTTGTGTCATGATTCTAGAAATGTACTGACCTGATGCTCAGATGAGCCAGAGCTCACATGATTTATGGAATAATAATCTGTCCCATTGGGGGCACACAAAAATCAAGACCTACCGGAGAAGCAAATATAGGGAATGAATTATTTAACTGGGATAATTTTTTAAAACTAAACTTTTAACTCTTTTATATATGGTATTAAATTTACCTTAATACTGTAGAATTGTGTATTAAGACACGAGTAACTTTTCCAGGTTTCACATTTCAACACATTAAAAAGTATATATTTTAAAAGTATGTGTAAGTTAAAATAGGGATCCGAGAATATAGAGCCAATTCTACAGCAGAGTGGAGGAGACCTGAACATGCTTCACACAGGAAATGATTCTTCCTTAACAAGATGGACGTTATGAGAAAAGTGTTACAAAGGAGAATCTATACAACTTGGTGCCCAAACGAGGTAAGTAAGGAAGAGTGTCTAGGCTGACTCAAGGCTGGATAGACTGACTGAAGAGATTAGGTGAGGAGTCTGACTGGGTGAAATGAGGAGTTCTGAACATAGTTCATCTGTAGAGTTGCTGAAACTTTACCTGCTCTCCTCAGCTGGGAGATGGCTTGTGGTGGGGAACCCAGACTGACAACAAAAGAAGCAGGTGGTCAGAAAACAAACCACGCGATTAAAAAAAAAAAAAAAGCTGAAACAATTCTCACTGATTTTAGATCAATAAGGACTTTAAATGCTCTCTAACTGATCTACATGCAAGTAACACTTTTTAAAAAGTAATTACTCTCATCACATATGTGAATAAACTAGAAACGTGGTGGTTTTGTGTTTTTTTTTTTTTTTTTTGCTTTAGTGAACATGATTTATTCAAGTGGTAAAGAATCTGCATGCCAATGCAGAAGATGCCAGAGACGCAGGTTCGATCCCTGGGTTGGGAAGATCCCCTGGAGCAGCAAATGGCCATCCACTCCAGTATTTTGCCTAGAGAAGCCCATAGACAGAGGAGCCTGGTGGGCTACAGTCTATGGGGTAGCAAAGAGTCAGACACGACTGAGCTGGCACCTACCACCAAAATCTGTCTCCAACCCTCATATCAGCTAAGTACACATAAGATAGGTGGGCTCAAAGGACTTGTGCCTCTGCAGGCAAAACCCTAAAGAAATGTGATCACTGTGGTTTATAGTAACACATCTCAACATTAACGTGAAGTGATTACCTGTACTACAGGTCTTCGAAACATGGCTTCTACTCTCTTTTCTTCCAATCTAATCTTTAGTCTTTTCCTGAAGAAAAAGAGATTATATCCTATAGCAAGAACACGAGTTCACTAAGTCCAAAATTCCTAAAGGCATTCAGGGCTTTTATGCAACCAACCTTGCGACCATAACATATCACGCCCCTGCACATTAGACAAGGATTCCCTCCCGCTCCCCAAAATCTCTCGTACCTCTTTTTTTGGTCCCTCTTAACTTCCTCTTCTTTTAACCCATACAAAAATTCTGATTCTACCCTCATTTCTATTCCACTGTTTTCTCAAATTCAATTAAAACGCAAGTTCCCTTCTGGCAGGAATTCCTGCCTCATTTCTTCACGGTTATACCCAATACTTCTAAAACAGCTCCTAAGACAAAGTAAGAGCTCAGCAAATACTAAAATGTTATCATGCGGCTGCAATCTGGAACATGCTGCCGCAAAAATTACTGCCTCCAATCTCGTTTGCAAAGAACAAGGCGATCCCTGGGCTTCCCCTCTCACCACTGAAATGTGCGGGCGCCCTTGCTCAAAGCTGACGCTCCCAAGCAACAACGTAAAGAGCCTAGGAGGTGCGACGAAAGCAGAGTCCTCCGCGCGAAAAGAGGAGGTCTACACGCCGACAAAGCAACTCCTCCCGGGCCGAGAACAGCCGTACGCACACCTAACGCAAGACTCTGGCCTTCCGCCCTTTCTCCCGCCCTCACCTGAGGCTCTGGCCCGCACAGCCTCCAGGCAGGGAATCGCTTCCGGGTGCTGCCAGGACTCAAGGCTCGCGAGAAGGAAGAACCGGAAAGTCCTCTGTGTGCATCGTGAAAATGTAGCCGGCCGGTGCTACGGGAAACACGCCCCCTTAACTCGGTAGTTCCGGGAGCCTCTTTCCAGACGGGAGCAATATATCAACACTGCCTATCGGCGAGCTAACCTGATTTTAACTTTTTAATGAAATGAAATTATTGTATTTGAAGAGTTTCCGGGGTCCGCCCAGGACTCGGCAAGGTGAGCGAAACAAAGGGTAGCTGCGCCTCTGGAAAAAACTAGAAAGGTTCAAGCCTCCAAAAGCAAGAAGAAAAAAACAGTAGCAACAAATAAAACTAAACAGAAAAAGGAATGGGGAAAGAGCCGAAAGTGCAAAATTTAAGGGTCACCAAAAAAAACGGGGGGGGGGGGTATCAAAATAAATATTAGTGCAATATTTTTAAGTCAGAATTAAGGAACAAATCCGTGAATAACATATAATTTGTATTAAATACAGTATATGAGCCAAGTAGATTCCTAAAGCACCAGGAAAAACGTGCGCGCCTATGTACAAGTTGTTATGTATTTGAACATTTTTTCCCCAGAACATTACAATACTTGAAGAAATACTGAATATTTAAAATTTCGGTGTATTAAAACTCACAGCACTGTTTTAACATAAGTATTTTTTAATACCAAAAACAGAATTATAATTTTACCTTCCTACCTTGAATGGAAGTAAAACAATCGATAATATTTTCAAAAGCCTTTGATTACCTTATTTTCAATTGCAAGAATTTCCATCTCTGATAATTTTTCTCGAGGAAGTGGCATTTTTAATTAACTTAAGCTTACTGATCTTGACTTTATTTAGAATTCATTGTGGATTTCATTAATTTTAATAATTTTAAAATGAGGCATTAGTCTTGAGTGCTGGGTTTCCCAGCCATCCCTTAAATTTTGTCTCACGCCCGCTAATCCTGGCCTTGGTGAGAGAAGGGAAAGGTCAACAGATTGTAGAATACAGGCTGGGGGGCCCCTCCCCAGGCCTCTCCATCATCTGGTCCTGTCACTGTCCAACTTCTAGAAAACGTACACCCATGTCATCCTAATCAGCAAATCTCCTCAGAACCCTACTTAAAACTCTTCAATAGCCCATTTTTGCCCTAAGAGGAAAAAATATCAACTATTTCATGTGATTTCCAACACATACCTTAACCCATTGTTAACAGTATGACTTCCTAGTTGGTATTTTCATGATGCTTACCTGTTTTATTTCCACCTTCAACATGTTTTGTCCTGGAAATATACCATGTTAATTGCCTTCAGGCCTTGCTCAGACATTAATCATCCTACATGCCTCCGTTTACTAGTGTAACTTGCTCTCTGATGATTTCATATTTAAAAATCCTACTTTTACTTGAGCTGTTGAGTCAAGTGAAAAAACAGATTCATCCTTTTCTTCAAAGCCAGTTTCCCTCTTTTAAGTGCCTTGTGTGTTTTAATGGTGCCACGATTCTGCCAGACCTGAATTTCAAATCACCTTTGAAACTTCTCCCTGATCACCCATATCTGCTAATCCACATCCAGTCACTTGGCCTTGAAAGTTCTTTATTAGGCCACAAATCACTCCCTCTTTCTTTCTGTTCACAAACACTTTGGAGAAAAATATGCAAAAGTTTATTTAAAAAAAAAAAGCAGAAAGCACCATGCAAATTGAAAGTCACATGCAAAACTTTATGAATAATATCTTAGTGGAGAATCTGGGCTAATCTGAATTCTCTCTCAGACAGGAATTCCCAATTCACATTCTCCTTTGTTGGCTGGAGAAAGTTGCAAGTGCTGTCTACTTTGACAAAATCATATTAAGATGTATGATATCATGGCAGAATGGAGTTAAAACATCTTCTGTTATCAAATAGATCCTCCTTCCCAACATGGCAGATACTTCAGCATTGTTTTGCTGTGTCTTCATCATCAGAAGTGTCCTTTCCTGTAATTTCAAAATTCTTTATGCAAATCATCCTTTCTTTGTTCTCCCAGTTCCCTTTCTTTACACCCTAAATCTTATCTTGAATTAAAATTTAAATGCCCATGAAGGTGCCTCCTCTTCCCCGTCGACTGTGAGCTCTTAGAGAACAGGGACCTTCTTGTGAATATCCAGTCAGCAGTTAGTCTTCAAACAAGAACAGACCACAGGCAAGAACAAATGAATAGAACACAGAAGGATACTCAAATAGGCCTGAAATTAGAAAACTTTAAAAAAATAATAATCTGGAAGAGTAGCTGAAAAAAATTTATTAAACACACTGCTTTTGCAAGAAATCTACAGTTTGCATTTTGACAAGGAATTCCTGAAACCTCTTCATGATGTACATAGACCTGCACCCACTCTTTAACATAATCGTAAGCTTTTTCTGTAGTTCATCCATGGACCCAGAAAGGAAGGACCTTCCCAATACTGAGAAGTAGTGAAAGCATCATGCCTTTAGTTAGCTACCATTACCACTGGTCTTAGTGGAATAATTCAGGGCTTTCATCCTTTGCAAAGCTAGCTGAGAAAGAGACAAGTCTACAGTATATGCCCAAGGCCACAAAGCTATCTTGTGGCCTTGCCTTTTTCTCTCCCCTAAATTAAAAGACAGTCTCAGCTGTAGGCATCAACTGGTAGAAACCATGGTTGGTAATGCTTTCTCACAGACAGGAAGCTTTGGACAATTCCAATGATGTACAAGAACACTTTTTATATGTTGTAATTGAGTTTTCGCTTTGCTTTTAAATCAGTTTTTCCTGGAGCCTCATAACTTAGAAAAAAAATTAAAGCACTTATTACCTAACCTGATCACTAGCATCTATTTTACAGTGATTCAAATCTACTTTAGCAATACCCTATAATTAACCATGGCTACTTTTTGTTAAATTTTAAAAACATCAACCTAACAATTTTTACGCAATTCAAGATTGACATAATGGTTCATACAGAAATTTTTTAAACCTAATTGTTCAGGCCAAAATATTGACATTTATCTTTCAGTGTTCATCTTTCTACAGCTTTTAGATAAACAGCTTCTATGAATTGGTAAGACACATTGGTGGTTTAGTCACTCAGTCGTGTCAATTCTTTGCAATGCTATGGGCTGTTGCCTGCAAGGCTCCCCTCTCCATGGGGTTTTCCAGGCAAGAATACTGAAGTGGGTTGCCATTTCATTCTCCAGAGGAACTTCCCAACCCAGGGATCGAACTCTGGACTCCTGTATTGCAGGCAGTCTCCTGCATTGCAGGCGGATTCTTTACTGACTGAGCCACCAGGGAAGCCTCAGGAAAGGCCAGTAGTATTTCTTTAGAAGGTTTCTTTAATTCAAGATGTTCTGTTGGTACCTGATTGTCAGTGTTCATGTTTAAGAAACAGAACTTCATGACAAGATGGAGCTTCTCACTGAGGCCAGGGGTCAACTTCCAACTGAAATGGAAGAGATTAAACCCTGAGCCCAGAGAAGACCCAGTCCGTGTCACGTTCAGTGTCTATGCAGCTGCTTGATCTTCTGGTGACTTCTGCTACTGTGGAGCACAGCAGAGAGAGAGAGGGAGGGAAACCAACAGTCTAGCATCAGATCCATTCAGGTGCTAGAGGAGGCTCTGAGGAACAACATAGAGAAGGGGTCACAGGCCCTAACAATAGTTGTCGGTGCCTTCCCTGGTGGCTTAGCTGGTAAAGAACCCGCCTGCAATGCAGGAACCCTGGGTTCAATCCCTGGGTTGGGAAGATCCCCTGGAGAAGAGAAAGGCTACCCACTCCAGTATTCTGGCCTGGAGAATTCCAAGGACTGTATAGTCCATGGGGTCACAGAGAGTTGGACACAACTGAGCGACTTTCACTTCACTTGAAGAAGACAGACGTAGCCACAGAACTCGCGGCTATATATTGCTTGTGCTAAGTCACTCAGTCGTGTCCAACTCTTTGCAACCCCTTGGACTTCAGCTCACCTGACTCCTCTGTCCATGGAATTTTCCAGGCAAGAATACTGGAGTGGGTCGCCATTTCCTCCTCCAGGGCTCAAACATCCCAACCCAGGGATCAAACACTGGTCTCCTGTGTCTCCTGCATTGGCAGGTGGATTATTTACCACTGTGCCACCTGGGAAGTCCAATACATTGCATACTCTTAATAATATACCTGTTTATAAATCACAAAGTGTGGTTGACCTTGCACTATTCTGCAAGGGACATGGCTGTTGTCCAGGAGGCAAGACATAAATTCAGTTTGAAAACCTAAATCAACTATATTCCAATGTTTTTAAAAAATAAATAAAAATAAAATACACAGTGTATACAGAAAAAAAAACCTGAATAAAGACTTAATTTTTTAAAATGTCGATGGGCAGTACAGAGCACTATATGTCATTTAATTGCAGGGAGGAAATTGCTACTCCAAAACACAAGAATGATGTGATGATTTGTTCACTGATTTATTCCATTTTTAAAACTTAACTTGCTTTTAAAAATTAAGGGAAAAGAAGAAAATAAGGCAGCCAAAAAGCCTACAAGCCACAAACCACTACTACAAGGAGTAACGTCATTAAAAGACACAACTAGGCGTTCTCAAATGCCTTTGTGACCAACATGATTTTGTGTCATAACCTGGCCATTATTAGCTGTGAAGGCTATGAAACCGAGCCTTAAAATCAAGACCTGTTAGCCCTAGCCTACTGTGGTTTCCAACATGAATTTCTCATTCTTTGTCAGTTACATATTTACAAAGAAGAGTGCTTTACTCCTATTTGGCTTTGGACAAGTTTAAAAAAAGAACTTTATTTACAAACGTTCTATTCCTTTACATATATATACAGAGCAAAGCATTTGGATAAAATAGGATAAAATCACAGGAAACAAAGCCAACTTTTGATAAAATCCAGTAGAAATTAGTAACACTCAGAAAAATCAAAACCAGTTTTAACAGTTACAAGAAAGTCAAAGCAAATAGGTTGAGGAACAACAAACCACATCAGATTTCCCTCAAACCCTCTAGCCAGTATTTTTGTTACATAAGTTAATGGCCAGTTCATAAATTTCAAGTCACATAGTGAAGCCACTTACTTTGTAAAAACAGTATCAGAGAAAGGGATTGTCTCCATTCAGAGAATACAGTAGGAAAACCACTCGCTCAAAGCGACTGAGAATTTTTTGAGGAATAAAATCATCTAGCCTGCAAAGTGTTGTTGAAATCCAAGCATACTTTCTTATAAAATACTACCTCAACTCAAAATTGACTTTCTTTCTGTGTGCCAGGAGAGTCCCTGGGACCCTTGGTTGGTAGGCAGGTGGGTAGGCAGCCTTGCAGTCCACAGGCTGCAGGGGCTGGGGGGCGTGGGGGGTGGCTGCTCCCAGTTCAGAGGCCCATGCTTTCCCACTGCGCATCAGCAAACCTGAGAAGTCAGAGCTGTTGACAGGCAGTGTTAGGAACGTAACGGGAGGAGACATGGCTGCTAATGGTAGCACCAGCCACCAGTACTGCTAGGAAGCCTTGGCGGCTGTAGGATATCGGCTGAAAATGCTAAACTAGGCTGGCTCTTGAAATCTTCAGCCTCCTGAGCCTGTTAGTTCCTCCCTTTATGAGAAAAGGTTGGCACAGCCGGTATCTATTTTGGGGATAAAGGGTAAGTTGATGGGAGAGACGTTCTTATGGGGAAGACTGCCTCGAGGTGAAGCTTCAAGACTTGGCACTCTTTCCTCCTACCAGACGTTTGGTGCTACTTGACCCGGTGGGGGTCTCAGAGACCCCGGGGACACTGTGGCCATCCTTGGGGGACTGGGCCTGCTGGGCTTCTTTCAGTTCCCTGACAATGAAAAAGGAAAAGTGTACATTCCTTGGTCCTAAATTAGAGATGATATTTATGATCAAAACCAGCAGAGATTTTTCTTTTTATTTCAGTATTTATAGAAACAAGCATGAATGAGGCACAGAATAGAAAATTAACTCTTGTGATTATCTTTAGAAATGGCCAGTACACACGTGCCTCAACATATTACAAGTTTGCCTTCCTGAATTCTACTCATTGGGGCATAAATAATCTTTAAAATTAAAGAGAAATAAGGAGACAACTCTACAGGGGTCAGCAAAGGACGGCCCATGGGTCAAATCTGGCCTGCCACCTGTTTTTGTAAATAAAGTCTTACGGGAATTCAGCCAGTGCCATTCATTTTTGTATGGTCTCTGATCACTTTCACATCACTCCAGCAGAGTTGAGTCATTGCAGCTAAGACCATATGGCCCACAAAGGATAAAATACTACCCTGGTCTTACAGAAGGGTGTGCCAGCCCCTGGTCTAGACAATTTCAAGAAGACGTCGGCCTCATCTCCATGATGAGTGCTCACTACTGGTAATGACCGATGACACACACCTGTGTGTCGACAACTGGCTTCACAGATATACACACCACACCTTAAGGATACTTATAGTCCTGTGACAGCATATATATTTGTATTTTATGTTAGCAGAAATAGAGCAAAAAAAAATTAGGATTATTAGGAAGTTGCTTACAAGGAAGGATTACTTGGCTAATGTCTTCATAGAGTTTACACAACTCATTGCCGAGAAATTATTTGGGGGGACTTTTCAAGCTAATCATTCTAAGATGGACTGTGTATCCAAAAGAAATTGGACTTAAGTATATTTTAGATAGTGGAAGTGACAGAGTCAAGGGATTAGATCTGATAGTGCCTGAAGAACTATGGATGGAGGTTCCTGACATTGTGCAGGAGGCAGTGATCAAGACCATCCCCAGAAAAAGAAATGCAAAAAGGCAAAATGGTTGTCTAAGGGGGCCTTACAAATAGCTATGAAAAGAAGAGAAGCTAAAGGCAAAGGAGAAAAGGAAAGATCTAGCCACTTGAATACAGAGTTCCAAAGAATAGCAAGGAGAAATAAGAAAGCCTTCCTCGGTGATCAATGCAAAGAAATAGAGGAAAACAATAGAATGATAAAGACTAGAGACAACTTCAAGAAAATTAGAGATACCAAGGGAACATTTCACGCAAAGATGGGTTTGATAAAGGACAGAAATGGTATGGTCCTAACTGAAGCAGAAGATATTAAGAAGAGGTGGCAAGAATATACAGACAAACTGTACAAAAAAGATCTTCATGGCCTAGATAATCAGAATCATGTGATCACTCACCTAGAGCCAGACATCCTAGGATGCAAACTCAAGTGGGCCTTAGAAAGCATCATTATGAGCAAAACTGGTAGAGATGATGGAATTCCAGTTGAGTTATTTCAAATCCTAAAAGATGATGCTGTGAAAGTCCTGCACTCAGTATGCCAGCAAATTTGGAAAACTCAGCAGTGGCCACAGGACTGGAAAAGGTCAGTTTTCACTCCAATCCCAAAGAAAGGCAATGCCAAAGAATGCTCAAACTATAGCACAATTGCACTCATCTCACACGCTAGCAAAGTAATGCTCACAATTCTCCAAGCCAGCTTCAATAGTACATGAACTGTGAACTTCCAGATGTTCAAGCTGAATTAGGAACCAGAGATCAAATTGCCAACATCCGTTGGATTATCAAAAAAGCAAGAGAGTTCCAGAAAAATATCTACTTCTGCTTTATTGACTATGCCAACACCTTTGACTGTGTGGCTCACAATAAACTGTGGAAAATTCTTCAAGAGATGGGAATACCAGACCATCTGACCTGCCTCCTGAGAAATCTGTATGCTGGTCAGGAAGCAGCAGTTAGAACTGGACATGGAACAACAGACTGGTTCCAAATCAGGAAAGAAGTACATCAAGGCTATATATTGTCACCCTGCTTATTTAACTTATATGCAGAGTACATCATGTGAAATGCTGGACTGGATGAAGCACAAGCTGGAATCAAGATTGCTGGGAGAAATACCAATAACCTCAGATATGCAGATGACACCACACTTATGGCAGAAAGCAAAGAAGAACTAAAGAGCCTCTTGATGAAAGTGAAAGAGGAGAGTGAAAAAGTTGGCTTAAAGATCCACATTCAGAAAACTAAGATCATGGCATCCAGTCCCATCACTTCATGGCAAATAGATGGGGAAAGAGTGGAAACAGTGGCAGACTTTATTTTGGGGGGCTCCAAAATCACTCCTGATCGTGAGTGCAGCCATGAAATTAAAAGACACTTGCTCCTAGAAAGAAAAGTTATGACCAACCTAGACAGCATACTAAAAAGCAGAGACGTTACTTTTCCAACAAAGGTCCATCTAATCAAAGCTATAGTTTTTCCAGTAGTCATGTGTGGATGTGAGAGTTGGACTATAAAGAAAGCTAAGCCCTGAAGAATTGATGCTTTTGAACTGTGGGGTTTGAGGAGACTCTTGAGAGTCCCTTGGATTGCAAGGAGATCCAACCTGTCCATCCCAAAGGAAATCAGTCCCGAATAGTCATTGTAAGGACCTATGCTAAAGCCGAAACTGCAATACTTTGGCCACATGATGCGAAGAACTGACTCATTGGAAAAGACCCTGATGCTGGGTCTTTTCATCTCCTTTTATATTTTCAACAATTCACTGGATGTAAAAATTACTTTAAAATGCCTTCAGTATCCTGCTCAACCATCACTGCCTGACCTTTATAATACCAGGTCCATGCTAATTAATTCCTACTTGTTAAGTGAAGGAATAGATTAATAAATGCATGCATGAATACAAGCTTACATGCATAAGAAATAGGATTGCTTCCTTGGGCTTAGAAAAATACCTCTTTCTTAAACATGGGCCAAAACAGAATTTTTTTTCTGTTTTTTTAATTTATTTATTTTTACTTGAAGGATAATTGCTCCACAATATTGCATTGGCTTCTGCCATACATTAACATGAATCAGCCATAGGCTCTGTAACAATCAAGACAGAATATCTGCCTGCCCCATGATTTAATGGACTTCTAATAGGTCTCTTCGCACCTTAGTTATGGTTATCTTACTTTGGATAGTCATTCACCAGTTACTTGAATACTGTTGTCACTTAGAATCCTAATTTTTCTTTACCAGTTGTATTTCCTTGCATTCATTTGCATTAACTGGAATTGTCTGTCTCAAGCTGTCTACTCACAGAGCATCCAGCCCCTTGTTACACAGGACCACTCTTTGTGGGCAGGAGCGTCACAGTCATAATGTTGGATTCCACTTGAATCCATAAAGAAGACACACCAGACCAGTTGTGTCACTGTGAGTACCACAGAAATAGGTTCTTCCTCAACTCCAGCATCCAAAAATCTACCTTTCCAGCGTGGCTGTCTTGAACTTTTCCAAGTTCAACTGGTGCTGAAGCTCTTCTGTTTTCCCCAGGGAGGGACAGAGGACTCGACTCTTGGCCAGAGCTGCTGCAGACGGTCTCTCTGCTGGATCAGGGTGGATCATACTCTGATGAGGTGGGTCCAAAAGGGAGGAAACAGAAGCTTCACTCTTGGGAAAATCTCCCCACCCAACCAACTCCAGCCCAGCTTCTGCTGGTGGGTTTTTTGAAACTCAATTCTCCTTTGTGCAAAGGGAAGAAATAAATGAAAACTTAGCTCCACCCAGGACAGAAATATCATCCTTACGTGATAGCATCCATCATCCATACCTTTGACTTTCTCAAGTATCATCTTTTAAAGCTGATTGAATGATGAACTAGTCTAATGCCTTAATTTTCAACAGAGGAAACTGAGGTCCTGAGATAAAGTGGCTTGTTCAAGTTATTGACAGGACCAAGACTAAAACCTGGGTCACCGAACTGCTAGTTCAGCTCACTACAACCTTCATGTGTCCATTTTTCACTTAAAACTAATTAAGGATATCCCACCATGACAGTACTCCTACAGCCTTTGTCTTCAGAGGAGATCTGTAGCCTAAGATGACTGGAATACAGTAGAAAATACCTAATTATATACAGCCATTCATGTCAAATAATGAAGAAAACACTGACCCTTCCATTTGAGGAGCAATGTTCAGAGTCTGCTCCACTACTTAGCATGTAGCCCTGAGCAGGTCACAAAACTTTGCTGAAACTGTCTTCCTTTACTGGCATTTGGAATAGCAATAGTCACCTTCTGGACTGTTGTGAGAATTAAATGAATTAGCATATACTTAGTCGTGTCCGACTCTGTGCGACCCCATAGACGGCAGCCCACCAGGCTCCCCCGTCCCTGGGATTCTCCAGGCAAGAACACTGGAATGGGTTGCCATTTCCTTCTCCAATGCACTTGAAAGTGAAAAGTGAAAGTGAAGTCGCTCAGTCATGTCTGACCCTTAGCGACCCCATGGACTGCAGCCTACCAGGCTCCTCCGTCCATGGGATTTTCCAGACAAGAGGACTGGAGTGGGGTGCCATTGCCTTTTCCCGCCTCAGTAAGTATAAGTATCAACTAACTCTAAGAACGATTTACACATAGAAATAGGTGGACATCTGTTTGCCATTACATTAAAAAAAAAAAGAGACATTTCCATCTTCTCTTCAGTTCACAAGAGACAGCACCTTGAGTAGTTGGTGGAATTCCTTGGAGAGCTCCTGAGGAAGATCTGGAAGGTTCCCCTCACGAATGTGATGCCACTTGGTGCCGTTGGCGGGCAACGACTCTGCTCCCGCAGCCACTGCGATGGTCAACCCCAAGGCAAATATGTCTGCTTTGGGGAGGTGCTGATAATTCTTCAGAACAGAAGACAGGAAGGCTGGTTAGTTTGCCAAGAGAAGCAAGTCTAGACCAAAACACAACTGGCAAGAGAGAGTTGCTTGAACGCACATGTGGGGACACAGTGGGGAGGTCGCATCTGCTGTGATTAGTAGTCTCTCTGGGGAAGACAGAGGACGGGCATCAATCCACCTGAGTAACACTGCCCTGGTAAAGGAACCCAAAGCTGATGCTCTGTGCTGACCTAGATGGGTGGGATGGAGAAGGAGGTGGGAGGACATATGTATACCCATGGCCGATTCATGTTGATGATGGCGGAAACCATCACAATATTGTACAGTAATTATCCTCCAATTAAAAATTAAATAAAATTTAAATATATATATATATACTGCCCTGAAGAGTCAGAGGCAGAATCTTAGTACTCTTTTGCTCTCTCAGGCTCAAAGAGGCTTGAAACTTAGATTGACTGATCATAGAGAGGAAAGACTCTTCTTTTCTTCCCCCGACTAGTGGCATTATAAATGTTGGGTTGGACCAATAAAGGCTTCCTTCCTGCTAGGAAATTCATAATGCTAAGAATTCTAAAAAATATTAGAAATAGCAAAGGACCTTTACAAAAAAACAGTAAAAATGTTGATTAGTCCATTGATTGAGCCACCCTCTTTGCAAACATTTCAATGGACTATTAAAAACCCTTTGTTCCCCAAATCTATACCTCTTGCAAAATCTCATTAGCCAGGAAGCGACTGTCCCCCTCTTCCACTTTGGGATTGCTTATTGATGCTACATGACCCAAGTCACCTAAGAAAAGAAAAAGGAAGTTGACTTCTTTCAAAGCAGGTTTTTCTTAAAACTGGAATAAATGGATTAGAGTCATCAGCATACATTTTGTAGGATTAGAGTATACCAATCAAGTTACAAAACAGACTCACCAATTTTATACATCACATCAGCAGAGAGAAACCAATCAGCTTCATTTTCAACCTCTTCCAGGACCACAGGAGAGTCACTTTGCATCTTATGACAAATGAAGATGTTACCTGAAAAGAAATACAGAACTGTCGTAAGGAATGATACCTAGACCTTTTCACCTCCGAGATTCTTTTCTATAAATGACATTTCAGTCACCCTCCTCTTCTGTATGCAGGTAACAAGACTACCAAGGTTTCTTTTCTTCCATGGAATCTCTCACACTACTTCCAAACAGCTCAGTGATTGACAATACCTATTTCAGTGGAACTTAAACCTCAAACCTCTTTGAAGAGGCTGGCGACCTCAATACAAAGAAATAATCAACAACACAGGATAGTAACAACATTTCCTTGCATTTCACATGAATGAATGCTTTAACTAGGCATTTCTGCTCAGTTTGATCTGTGCCAAGTTAGAAAGATTACCACTAGTTGTAAATCGTCAGGATGCAGCCAGGATGCAGTCTCTTATCTATGCGGTAAAATCAATACTTATTTTCATAGTTGGGCTTCACTATCTGGGGTCTTTTCTTTCCATCCTCTAGGCCCAATGGGAAAGCAGTTGAAGCTGTTTAACTGGAATGTGGGCCTGGGGAGAGGGACATGGAACCAATGAAAAGGATTCTGCCAGCTAACAGCATCTTTGACAGTCAAGCAGGTACAGATTCTGACAACAAAGGGGAAGGAATTAAACACGGCCAGAGGAGCAGACAGCTGTACTGACTGGGCTTCATGTCCAGGTGCACCATGCCGGAGTTGTGGATGTATCTGAGCCCAAGGGAAATCTGCAGAAGGATGTCCTTGAGTCTGGGCTCTGGGAAATGATTGCCAGACTTTGCGTTTTCAGTTATTGCAGCCTGCAAGCTCCCACCTAGGAAAAAACAACAGAATAGCCCCACCGAATGAGAGGAAAAGGTGTGACTCTTATATGTGAAAGCCTAGTATGTATTCAATACATTGCTCATGAATGAACTCAGTCAAACAAGTCTAAACTGCTTCAGTGTCGGCGTGAAACATAGTATCAGCTCCCTGTCTATACCACAATCATACTGGAAAGAATAATTAAGGGCCTTTAAAGAGGAAAAGAAAATGCCGTATCCTAGGTAGCCAATATGTGGCTCCATTGCCTTGAGTATGCCCCCAACTAACATTTAAAAAGCTTCACCTTGTTATCAACAGAAGATCAGTCAGGCCTAGTCAGTCAGCTACTGTGGTGTCGATGAATAATTCCATGTTGGTGTCAAGCTAGTGATTATAGGCCATTAGTAACTTTAATGTAATTGATTTCAAGTTTCCTTCCATTAAAATATATATCTCAAAATAAGAACATTTAATGATGGCTGACCCAAAGAAAATATAAAACCTCCATGTACACCTAAACCCTCTTTGAGCCAATGTGTTTGTATATCAACTCTATCACTGTTGTCAATAAAAAGATAAGCCCTGAGCTCATCTGACTACCTGACCTCAGATGCCCTGCCCTAGGTATTAGAATGCTTCTGAACCTTTTGATTCATTAATGAGCATTTGTCTGTAGCCTCCACAGTCAAGTTAGAGAATTCTGGGACCCCTGTCAGTTACAAGGCCTGTAAATCCCCACTTCAGGTGTGTATCAGAACAGTAGGGTCTGAGATGGTAACTGTACTTTTAAAGAAATCCATATTTAAAACTCTCTTATGTAAAACTGAATGTAAAGGTTGAACTTTCACATTCAAATAAATTCAGAAAGGAGAATTCAGCCCCTTTCAGAGACAAAAAAACAAAAACAAAAAAAAGGGCTAAAGGAGACGGGTTTTGTTTTTCCCTGGGAAACTTCTTAGGAAAGAATTTATGAACTGTAGATGACATTAGAAAGGAAAAATAAGTAAAGAGTGCATTGGGGTTATTATAAACAAAGCCACGTTGAGGCTAAGTTTGCAGGTGAGTTTATGAGATGTGACGGAGGAAAAGGGAGGTTGCATCAAGGCTCCTGGGTCTCCACTAGCCTGGCTATTCTTTTAGGATGGGCCCGCAGCTCTTTCATCCTTCCTGTCCCATGGTCTGGCATGTAATCATTATTTTCTGAACCGAATGTCTATCCTGGCAACAGAGGGAAAAGACTGAGTGAATGCCCCTATGCAATGTATGGAAAGAAATAAGCATCCTAGGTTACTTAGCATTCCTTTAATATGTTCCTTTAGATTAGAAGCAGAGAGATCTCTAATCCCCTGAGGAACGATGGGTATTTAGTAAGGGGAACTAGACTAGTGATAGCAACACTTTCAGTTACTTAGAATCTCTAGAGGTAGTGTTAAAGTTAGCCAAGTGATAAAACAGTAGAAGAGAAGTTACTGAAAAATACTTTCATATGACGGTATTAGAATATCCTTATTTTGCTAGAGCTAAAACTGATTGTCCACACACTCTTATAGAACAGCATAATGAACTGTTCTTTACTAAAGAATATTAACAAGAAGTATCCATTGACAGGGGGCTTCCCCAGTGACTCAGATGGTAAAGAATCTGCCTGCCATACAGAAGACCCGGGTTAGATCCCTGGATCAGGAAGATCCTCTGGAGAAAGGAATGGCTACCCACCCCAGTATTCTTGCCTGGAGAATTCCATGTACAGAGGAACCTGGCGGGCTACAGTCTATGGGGTCGCAAAGAGTCAGACATGACTGAGTGACTAACACGTTTCACTTCACTTTCATGCATTTACAGACAGCAATCCTGAGTGAACTGTAAACTTCATCCCTCCTAGTCTCACCTGGGTGCACTGAAGCCTTAGTTCCATAACCCGAGGTAGCCCCTGGCATTGGCTCCGTGCCTTAGGAGGTGCCCTAGGAGCAATACGGCCAGCTCCCGGGCAGTTCTTTTCAAACCATCTTTGTGAGATGGGTTGCTGAATTCTTTCCCTTAAATAAATGTACTTGCCCAACTTGGTAGGAGAAAAGATACTTCAGAAAATATATCCTTGTTTTCCTGTCTGCTCATAAGACCTAACAGATGCCAAAACAAAGAAATAGCAAATACCTTCTGACAGTGAAATGCAAAAAGCAGGCCAACAGTTCAACAGCACATCTTATTTATATATTTGCATTCTCACTATGTTACTTTGCTGCCAATGACACAAGCCTACTTTTCTGCTGGTAAAATTGTCCCTTATCTGGTAGGAAAATATAACCTGTATTCATGGTGTTCCAACTTCTGGAAGTCACATCACTTGAGCAAATGTGAGAACCAGTATTCTAGGGGATCATGTTCTGTAAAACTTCTATTCCAGAAGACGTCACAAGAAAACACTGCGTTTAGGGAGAGATTGGGCTTCCCAGGTGGTACTAGTGGTAAAGAACCTGCCTGCCAAAGCAGGAGATGTAAGACACATGGGTTTGATCCCTGAATCAGGAAGATCCCCTGGAGGAAGGCATGGCAACCCACTCCAGTGTTCTTGCCTGGAGAATCCCATGGACAGAGGAGCCTCTGGGACTACAGTCTACAGGGTCACAAGGAGTCGGGGATGACTGAAGCAACTGAGCACCCACATGCAGGGAGAGAGTAATTATCCAGCCCTGAGCCAGTCAGAATCCTGGTTGTTGCAGAATCAGCCAGCTACTGGAGACCTCTGATTTCTGAGGCTGGCCCAGAGGTGACCTTCTCAGGGACCTTGGCTAGGGTGGCAGAGAGGGCAGAAACTTGTGATGGTTCAGGGTTTACAGGGGACAGGAGGGAAATCAGATGACTGTTAGTCTCTCATAGTTAAAATCTACGTTATCTACATCATCTGATTTATAATTGAAGTTAAAACCGTAACCATGCATGTTCCAGCCTGACTGCTATGAGAGGCTGGGTAGAGGGGTTTGGGCAGATATGGGTGGCAAAGGGTGGGTATGGGGAAACAGGGCATAGGATGAGAGGTGAGACAGAGGGGGAGAGGGAGGATGTAGGAGCAGAAGGAAAGAAGCACCGGCTACCTAACACATACTCTGGATTTCTTGTCCTTTACTTAGACCCACTCCAATATTCCTGCCTGGAGAATCCCACGAACAGAGGAGCCTAGCAGTCCATGGGGTCGCAAGAGTGCGACACCATTTAGCAACTAAACAACCACCACCACCACCACCAGGAAAAGTCTCAACATGGATTATCCTCAACAACAAACAAGATTTGCATGCATTCGAAGTCACTCCGGTCGTGTCCAACTCTGTGCGACCCTATGCACTGCAGCCGGCCAGGCTTCTCTGTCCATGGGATTCTCCAGGCAAGACTACTGGAGTGGGTTGCTGAGCCTTCCTTCAGAGGGCCTTCCCAACCTAGGGATCAAACTTGAGTCTCTTACATCTACCTTCATTGGCCTGCGGGTCCTTTACCACTAGCACCACCAGGGAAGCCCCACGAAAGGGCATGCTTTATTTTCCATCATCAGTTCACATTTGAAAGGTTCAATGTATGTGAATTACATCTTGCTAAATCACAGTTACATTTGAGTTGGCAAGTATTGAATAAAGTTAGTTGAAGCACCACGATGAACAAATACTAATTTCCCATAATATCTTATATCTAGTCCACACTCACTGCCTGGCTTTCAACGCCCACTACAGGCTTCCCACACTTCACCCTGCTGGTCTGATTTCCTCCTACAGGGGTCACCTTAGTCCTGTTTAGTCTCCTTTGTATTTACTAGACAAGACACATGCCCAGTACCATGCTTCTAGCCTGTAGGCTGGGCTTCCCTCTGCTTCCATAAACTCAAGGAATCCTTCTGCAAGGTCCCGTTCAAGTCTTAGCTCCTTCGTGAGACTTTCTCAGGCTATGCTAATAACAAGTATTACCATGTTCTTACTATGTATTGGGACTTAATGATGTGCTAGCATTTGACATACACTGCTGCTAATTCTCAAATGACTCCTAAGTAAATATTAGTCTCTTTACTCAGTGAGATTAAATGATGTCTCAGTGATCCTGAGAGAAGTGAAGTGAAGTGAAAGTCACTCAGTCATGTCTGACTCTTTGCGACCCCATGGACTGCATAGTGCATAGAATTCTCCAGGCCAGAATACTGAAGTGGGTAGCCTTTCCCTTCTCCAGGGGATCTTCCCAACCCAGGGATTGAACCCAGGTCTCCCGCATTGCAGGCAGATTCTTTACCAGCTAAGCCACAAGGGAAGCCCAAAAATACTGGGGTAGGTAGCCTACCCCTTCTCCAGGAGATCTTCCCCACCCAGGAATCAAACTGGGGTCTCCTGCATTACAGGCCAACATTACCAACTGAGCTATGTGACAGAGCTGGGTTTTGAAGTCCAGTCTGCCGACTTTAAAGCCCAGGCCCATCCCACCACACCCAGCTACCTTTGCTCACATTCACCCTCTCTGGCCATTTTGTGTGCTCACTATAAGAGAGCAAATGGAATAAAGCTTCTGGAAGGTAAGGACTTACCTCACTCTACAGGATTTTGTACCCAAGAGCTTAATACAGTGTCAAGCCCGTAGAAGACATTCAAATGTTGAAAAGAATGAGATGATTTTGTAATAGATTGCTTCATCTTATTCTTTTTGAAAATTTGCGACTTTTACATTGCCCCAGTTAAAATTTTACATTGCCCACAGGTTAAAATTAGTTTTGCTTTATTGACTGATTTTTAAATTTGATATTATCTTTGTTAATAGGTAAATGTTATGGAAATAAAATCAATCTTATCTATAGAGAGAGGGAAGAAAAAAAGAATAGGGACTCTCAGGTTATGATAAGAGGAAATTAAGAGAAGATGATTTAAAAAAAAGGTCTCAACTACTCAATCACAAGTATAAGGAAAGGGTCCATTTTGTTTCAACCCAAAGAAACTATTAGAAAAAGGGATTTGGGGTGAGCTTATTAAAAAAAAAAAAAACTCATGAAGTTTACACGTAAGGCTATGAGAAAAGCAGGCTATAAGGAAATAACAAGGAAGATGCCAAGTTATTATTTCGTAGAATATGTGTACCACTGTCTATGCTTCTAGCATCTCATAATTCTATTTACTTACCTACATGTCAAAGTAAGCATGTATACAGTGTTGAAGCTTTATCACTGATCACTATCCTCAAAAGCCAGGCTATCTGGTGGTAACTAAACTTACCCAAAGATAGACTGCACCATTAAAACAAAAACTCAGGGTAGGTGTATATGTTGGGGGGATGCCATTATCCATTATTACTGGGGCTAAAATATGGATTGCAAAATGTGGCTGCATCCTAAAATGATGACAAGCTTCTATCCAATTGGTAGCACTTTCCTACTATACCACTAAACATTTTAATGAAAATGTATTTCCAAGAATAACAACACATAACTGCTATTATGTAACCCCTTAATCATAGACAAGAACTATTAAATCATGGATTAGAAATATGTTAATCCAAAGGACCACTCTTTGTGATTTAAGTAGTCCAGAAAAAAGTTTTATTGGTCACTGTGTATACATAGTCCCGAAGGACATAGGAGGATGTATCTGAAGTCACTAGATTTCAGTCCCAGCACTCCACCCCCATGCCC